>NC_056745.1:673931706-674126706 GCF_019279795.1 Protopterus annectens
CGGCCTTATCCCAAGGCTAAAAGAGGAGGGAAAATGTGGTTCCGTAGATCTCAGAAGTCTTACCCCTCACAGCAGGATGATCCCCCTTCTAGAGGCAGGGGAGGGGGAAATTCTTCTGGAAGACGCCGTCCCAGAGGCGGCAGAGGCCCCCGCAACACTGGAGACCGCGAGTCCTTTCATGGCTCTTCAGCCTTTCACAGACCCTGAGGGTTTGCCCGACTGTGCAGCTCCGGAGCCAGTCGGGGGTCATTTTTCGAGGCACCTAAAAGCCTGGGAAGGTATCACTCAGGACCGATGGGTGCTTCGAATTATCGCCGGAGGTTACATCATCCCTTTTTCTCACTCACCACCTCAGTCCAAAAAGATCCCGGACCCGCCACCCAGTCCACGGGAGATTGCAGCCTCAGAAGTTTCAAAGCTGCTGCAAAAAGGAGTCATCCAACCGGTCCCCACAGACCAGATCGGATTAGAGACTTACTCAAGATTCTTTTTGGTGCCAAAAAAGACCGGAGACTTGAGGCCCATTTTGGATCTCAGCATTCTAAACCATTCAGTCAAAAAGTCCAAGTTCCGAATGGTCACCCTACAATCCATTCTCCCACTGCTGGAGAAAGGTGTTTGGATGTGCTCCATAGATCTCAAGGACGCTTATTACCATATCATGGTACATCAAGCGTCCAGGAGACATCTGCGCTTCAGCCTAGGAGGCAGTAATTTTCAGTTCCGCGTGCTGCCCTTTGGTCTCACCACAGCCCCCAGGGTGTTCACCAAATGTTTGGCGGTCGTGACTGCTCACCTGAGAAGTCTAGGATTCCAGGTGTTTCCGTATCTAGACGACTGGCTCCTAACTGCCACCTCCAAGCATCTACTATTGCGGAGCCTACAAGCCACAATATCACTGGGCACTTCCCTTGGAATCACCTTCAATTGGCCAAAGTCTGTGTTGCTGCCATCTCAACGCATAAGATTCATCGGAGTAGAGATAGACTCAAACCGAATGCGGGTCTTTCTACCTACAGAAAGGATACAAACCATACAGGCTCAAGTTCTAGCCTTACTTCCCAGATCCAAAGCCCCAGCCAGAATGGTCCTGCAGCTTTTGGGATCTATGTCCGCCACGGTTCTTCTAGTTCCCCTAGCAAGGTTGCACATGAGAATTCTCCAGTGGCTTCTTTCAACTCAGTGGTCCTTTCAGGATCTCCCTCTCAGTCACCTCATATGGATCATGGAAACCTGCAAACGGGACCTTCGCTGGTGGCTGGTGCCCTCCAATCTGGATCAGGGACGACCCTTTGTTCCACCTCCTCCTGTGGCCACTTTGACTACGGACACCTCCCAGATGGGGTGGGGGGGCATTCCCTGGGCAGGTCAGTCCAAGGCAAATGGCATTCGGAAGAGACCCTACTTCATATCAACATCCTAGAAATGAGGGCGGTGCTTCTGTCCCTACAAGCCCTTCACAATTACCTCCCTCAGGGCGTAATTGCCGTTCACTCCGACAACATGTCAGTTGTCTGGTACCTGAACAAACAGGGAGGGACCAGATCCTACCCCCTTTGCAGAGAGGCCATGAGAGTTTGGGAATGGGCAGTGTCGACCAAACGTTTTCTAGTGGCGACTCATATACCGGGCAAGTCCAACGTGATAGCCAACAGACTGAGCAGAACTATCCTCTCTCCACATGAGTGGTCTCTGAACATTACGGTTGCAAATCAGATTTTCAGCAAATGGGGAATTCCTTGTTGTGACCTCTTCGCAACTCCGCTGAATGCGAAGTGCAAAAAGTACTTCTCTCTCACCCCGGCTCCGGGGGAGAGTCCTATGGACGCACTAGACCATCCGTGGCCCACCGGCTTGCTATATGCTTTTCCCCCAGTTCCCCTCCTTCCCAGAGTGATCCAAAAGGTGTCTCACTTGGGGAGCAAAATGATCTTACTTGCTCCTTACTGGCCTCGTCAGGTATGGTTCCCCTATCTTTGGAAATATGCACTGGAAGGTCCATGGTTCCTGGATCAGATCCCAGACCTATTGGTTCACCAGCTGGGACTACTCCACCAGTCCCTACACACCTTAAAATTGACAGCTTGGCTCCTCCTCTTCCGACTATAGTCAGGAATCATACCTTAGATCCGGAAGTTGTACACATTTTATCTTCGGCCCACAAGTCTGCTACTAAGAAATTGTATTCTAGCAAATGGAAGAGATTTGCTATTTGGGCTCAGCTCCGCGGTCTGGATCCCATCACTATTTCTGTATCAGAAGTACTGAAATTTCTAACTTCCCTTTTCAATCAAGGCTCTTCAGTCTCTACCATCAAGGTTCAATTGGCAGCTATTTCCAATTTTCACGAATCTATAAACCCACCTTTAATGAGCAACAGATTGTGTAAAACCTTCTTGAAAGGTGCTGCGCTTTTACGACCTCCGATTTCTCATCCTGTTCCTCCATGGGATCTCGATGTGGTGTTATGTGCCTTAACTTCCTCCTCCTTCGAACCGGCAGCAACATGTGATTTAAAATTTCTATCGTGGAAAACTGCCTTTCTGGTTGTGATTACTTCTGCCAGAAGGGTTTCAGAGCTTCAAGCTTTGTCTGTAAAACCTCCGTACTTGGTTTTTCACAAAGATAGAGTATCTCTCAGGCCAAATCCATCCTTTGTCCCTAAGGTTTGTTCCAGTTTTTGCCTACAACAGTCATTAGAACTTCCAGTCTTCTTTCCGAAGTATTCAAACAAAGCGGAATACATATTCCACACATTAGATGTCCACAGGCAATTGCGTTTTTATTTAGATAGGACCAAACAAACAAGGAAAACAGATCAATTGTATCCTTTTCGGATAATAAATTGGGCAAAGCCGTCACAAAGGTCACTATTGCCAAATGGATCAGGGACTGTATTACTCAAGCTTATTCCTCTTCTAATAAAGAGCTTACAACCTCTGTCAAAGCTCATTCTACAAGAGCTATGGCTACTTCAATAGCATTCCATTCTAAGCTTGCCATTAGTGACATTTGTGCTGCGGCTACGTGGTCCTCCCCGCACACTTTCATTTCTCACTACAAATTGGATGTGGCATCAAGGGGACGAGCTTCATTTGGTTCCAGGAGTGTTTTCCAGTGAGCCACCCAGGATTTAGGTGCTAGGGACGCTGTCCCATCAGTACAGAATGTAGGCGAGATAGGATCACATAACATCTTTTAGTTATGTACTTACCATAACTTTAGATGTTTGGGATCCATCTCGCCTACATTCCCAATAACCCACCCTCCTTCCCCCTTCCTTGGAGATCAGAGGATATCAGAAGGTCCGAATTCTGTTGTTTCATCTTGAAACATCTGGCAATGTTATATAAACAAGTTGTGCATGTGTGCATGAATGCGGACAAACAAGATCTGGGGGATTAGTGGTGGTGCATCCTGGGATAAGAAATAGCTCAGCCAATAAGAGGCTTCGCTCTATAGCATAGCGTGCCGAGTCGGAGCCGATCCCTCGGCTCCGAGCCCATCAGTACAGAATGTAGGCGAGATGGATCCCAAACATCTAAAGTTATGGTAAGTACATAACTAAAAGTTTTATCTTCATTTATTTTGAATCCTTAAAAGACTTGGAACTGACTCAAAATGTTTCACAATACCAAGATGTCCTTTTCTGAAAAACTGAGAAAATGGAAGCTTTGTTATTTGGATATTGCTAGTAAAATACAAGCAGTCAAAATTTTTTTTAGTCCCTTTGGTCTTATACACAGGTCAGGCATATTTTTATCAACCAGAGGAGAAGTTGTGGATATCAACTAATAAAGAGCTGAAGGAATTTATCAGGGAGGACAGCAAGAGTCAAGTGTGATAAGCTGATTCTTCCAGTAGAACAGGGTGGATTGGGATTGCCCAATTTGAAGGGGTATTTCAAAGCTGCACAGTTAAGGTTCCTATACATAGCACAAGCAGAAAACTATAATTCAAAGTGGAAATGAATGATGTTGAAACAGGGGGTGGGCTCAAGAAACAAGGAGAAACTGGGATTTTGGAAGCAGGCCTTTAATGGGAATAACAATAATCATACAGAATATTATATCCATAAAGTAGCAGAAAGTATTCTAAGAACTAAGCCAACACGGGAATGGAGAAAGGAGATTCTGCCAATAGGGATGACTGCAATTAGGGATACAGGCAATAGGCAAGAGGGGCTGGAATTTATTGGAGAAAACTGGCAAAGGAACCAAGACATTGGGAGCAAATAACTAGAGACAGAAAGGTAATAAAATGGGAAGAGGCCACAAATTTGTTTGGACTACAGGTTAGAGATTGTCTTCCATATCAAGGATTGATATCAGAGTATAGGCAAAGAGAAGGAGATATGGGGGTTGGGGGTCTTAAACAAAAGACCAGCACTGATAGAGTTTTTAGTAGAATCTCGAACAGAAGCTGTCATTAAAAAAGGAATAATTAGTAGAGCATATAAAATATCGTATGATAACTATAAGAATCAATCAGAGGAGGTTAGAAAGGATTGGGAAGAGGGAGTGGATAAGCAATTCACAAAGAAACAATGGGAGGATATATGTCTGTCTCCCAAATATGCAACAAAATCTAGAAGATTTAGGATTTTTGCTTGTAAATGTTTACATATATATTTTTATAGTCCAAGTAGACTCCAGATAATTTTTCCTCAGGTAGACAGCAAATGTTGGAGGTGTTATGGGGAAGAAAGAGGTACCTGGGAACATATTTTCTGGGAGTATGGTGGGTTGGCGGACTTTAAGGATTCCCTGCGGGATGCACTGTTGGAGATGCTGGGTGGGCAGTCCGGTGTGATGGGGCTGATGATTTTTCTGAGCTATGAAACAGAATTGGAATTGCCTAGACACATTAAGGCCTTGCTGTGTCTAACTATGGTGGCTGCCAAAAAAGCAATTACTAAAAAATGGAAATCAAAATATAAACCAACTATATTAGAAGTAGTAAATATAGTAACAGAAATAAAATTACTCGAATTAAGATATTTAGAAAAGGGTAGAAGCAAACTACATAGGAATAAACGGGAATTGTGGGGACAATACATACAGGGAAGAATGAGGTTTAAAAGAAGGCAGGACTTAAATGAGCTATGTAATATTTGACTGAAAATAATTGGGTAGATTACAAGTGATGTATAACGTTTGAAACTGGGAGTGTGTCAGTATGATTTGTGATGTAAAATGCTTGCAACTAGGATTGTGTTGGTGTTGTTCGTTTTCATTTATATAAATGTATGATTGTTTATGTCATAAGTGATGGTTTAATAAAGATGTTTCTTGTTTTAAAAAAGGGGCAGGAATTGAATAATTTATGTAATGCTGCTTAGGTTATATGATATATAGCAATATATGTGAAGTATAATGTTTGTTAATGTCAATTTAATACAATTTGATTACTTGTGTATAAATGTAAATTTGTCTGTGTCACAAGTGATAATTCAATAAAGGTGTTTAAAAAAAAGATGTCCTTTAATCAGGTACAAAATAATATCTTTAAATAAGGCCATATTTTCTATATTACACTGGTTATATCCTTGCATTTCTGAATCCTTTATTTTCTTTGCTAAAAGCTCTAAATGCAAAGCAAATAATAGAGAGGAAAGATGACATCCCTGCCTGGTTTCTCAATTGAAACACAGCTTTTCAGAGAAGAGCCCTCTCATCTTAATTCATGCTTATGGCTCTTCATATATCCTCCAATTAACCCTATCATGTTATCAGGGAACACGAATGTTATCATTATGCTACTCAATAAATCCTGGTTGGCTCAATAGAATATTTCCCTGGCATGAATGCTAATCAGCAGTTGTAGTGTTTTTCTATACTTTGTTTTGATCTCAATCATCACTGTTCTGTTAATATATTCAAATGCTTGTCTTTCTTCCACAAAACCACACTGAATCATATCTATCAATTTTGAAAACATCTTTGCCATTCCCTTAGCTGATATAAACATAAACACTGTATAATTATAGTTTAAAATTGAAACAAATCCAAATTAAACTGAAAGCTCTAAACCCTCTTTTGGTAATACCACTGCCACTACTTTCTTCCAAAATGCTAGGGCTTCCATCTTCCAGGATGGCTACATACTGATTAAAAGCATAACTGCAGCTTACTGGCTAGTAAGTACACTGCCTGGATGGCAGCAAAGAAGACATTTGGAAAACCTAAAAGAAAATCAACCAAAACAAATTGAAGCAAAAACACTGTCTGGGAAGGATTCTGGAGCTATTCGGTAAAAAGCAGTTCAAGCATCAACTTTGGTTAACCAGATGCCTTCCAGTCATTTAAAGGAAATAATAAATCAAATGTACTCAGAGGTAATTAAAATAAATGAAACATAAAAGGAATATATCAACTCAACAAAAGGCTGGAAAATAATAGAATAAGCTTTAAGTGGCTGTTTAGATGAAGTGATAAAACTGCAAAAATCATAGGCTGAAATGAAGAAAAATCCAGTTGATTATGAGGTTTCACAAGAAGATGTGTTAAAAATAGTAGAGTTAGAAGCTAAAAAAAGAGATTTTCTAATGTACCAGAGAAACTAGAAGGAACAGAGGTTATTAATTTTATGAAATCACAAATATGCAACTGGACTGGTGTTCTACAGCAGAATCTGTTAATTGAAAGGACACATCAAGTGTATGCTCCAAACCTGGCCATGGGAAAACATCCAAGACCCATATTAGTAAAGATGCCATCATACCAGCAGAAAGAGTTGATCCTGACAAAACTATGGTAGAAGTGCAAAATAATAAAACCTGGAGACAGCAGAGTGTTTGTAGAAAATGGTTACTCAATGTACACTAGGCAGAAGAGAAGCAGATTTATCTCAGCAATCAGTAAATGTCGAGAGGCAAGTGTGAGATTCAAGCACTGTATCCAGCTATTTTTAGAGTATTTTTTCCTGGAGGATCAAAGGCACTTTGTGATGCAGAACAGACTAAGGAGGAAATAAAAAAAATATTCAACAAAAAGTGAGTGAACAAACAGAAGGGGGCTCTGCTTCCCCTTCTTCTGGTAGTAAAGTTCATATAGAAACTTTTTCAGTAAAACTTTTTCCAATGTTCCAAAGGAAAATGCTTGAGAGACAGAATTAAAGCAGCGGAGCTGACTAGAAGAATCAAGAGTACCTTGGACTTGAGCCAGAGTCTTGTGCTGGAAGATGGAGCTGAACAAACAGGAGGGGCTGGATAAGAGCAACTTTGATGCGAGTGTGCTGTGATTTGGGGCTGTTGGGGTGGAGTTAGGGTGTGAAGGTGCTCTGATTATATTACATGTACGATTAAGATATTTTCTCGTATTTTAGAAGGGTAAATATCTGGAATGATGCCTTTGGCTTAAGCTATGGACAAGTGTTTTTTTGTAAACACGTAGGCTTTAAAAACAAGACAAAATTATAAAGGCCACGGGGAATGCTATGTTTCTTATACTAGCAAAGATATTAGGTTTCTTTCTTTTTTCCAACAGCAAATGTTCAATGGGAGTCAAGAAGACTGCAGCTGAAGGCAATGGTACTCTCTGTCCTAAGTGACATTTACAAAGATTCATTGCTCAGTTCTTTGCATGGAGATGAGCTGTCTGCAGGTGCAAGCAATAAATCTTGAGAGTTTTGAAAATTCTTTGCTAAGGAAAACGTTACAAGTACAATGGCAAGCAGCTCAGTGAAAAACAAAGTTTGAAATGATAGGATATGAATAAGAGATAGATAGCAGCCTCCCTAAAATAGTGTGCAATTTAGTTTGATTTAAGGATAACCCATACACTTTACATTTCATTGGCATAAAAGTAATGTTCTTGAAAGCATACAAGCTGTTGTTCCACATCATTATTCCCCAAGGCACAATAACCAGGCTAGACTACATAGAAATTATATTTCACAGGAACATTTTCATTTAATTAAAGCTTTGACAGACATCCAATAACTATCTCAGATCACGCACCAGTAAAAAATGAGATAAAATTACAGGGTAATGAAGTAAAAAATGAGACACTGGTGCTTTCCCACTTATCTGTTAAAAAGAGAATAATTTAAGGAATAGGTAGTGGAAATTATTCACGAGTTATTAGGGAAGATAGAAATATCTTCAGAAGTTATAGCTAGTGAGTGGGATAACATGAAAATGGAGTTTAAATATAAACAGGGTAGAAATAAAAGAAACAGAGATATGGTTAAAAAGTAATAGAAATTACTTAGAAGGGCTGAGAAAGGTTAAAGTATTGTAAAATGAGGGGAATCTCACAGAAAAAGAAGACGCTCAAATCCTGAGTGCTAAAGTGAAAATAGGGGAGTATCTGGATAATGTGCATGAGTTTAGAAAGATTGCTATTATGTTATTTTTGATAATAACGTCAGAACACAAAAATTTTAGCACAATGACTTTGGAAACAGGAAGTAGAAATGGTTGTTTGCCAAGTTTAGAGAGACTATAACAAGAAAAAACAAACAGAAATCATGTACAGGTTTTAGAGATATTTTGAAAATGTTATGCACATTTGTATAAAGCAGAAAAATGTGGAAATCAAGAAAGAGCACAAATGGAAATATTTGTGGAATATTGAATTATGCCAAGGTTAAAGATAGAAGACACTCAATAACTAACAGGTAATATAAGGGAAGAGATAAAAAAGTGATGTATAATCAATCTTCAGGAAACTGTCCAGGAACAGATGGTATTCCTGTGGAAGTCTGAAAGCTAAGAAGCAAGAAAGTGACAAAGGCCTGCAAGGCTTTGTTTAAAAAGAGGGGAAGCACCAACATCTTGGAAGAAAGCTGTGGTGGCTATAATACCTAAGGATGGTAAAGACCCAGCTTCATACAGACCCATTTCAATTTAAAACCATGATTATAAAGTATTTAGGTCTATATTAGCTAAAAGAAGGCAAAGGTGTTGTCATCATTGATATATATGGATCAATGTGGTTTTGTTGGGGGAGGAAAACATTTGACAACATCAATAAAACAATGATGATGATGCAGAAGGTAAGAAAATACTGCTGTTGTTGGTGGGTGGTGATGTAGAGAAAGCATTCAACAGAGTGAGCTGGGATTTTAGGAGCAGGACAATGGAAGCTCGCGCATGCCCTGATACAATAATAAGGTTAATGGAGGATACATGAAGGCTTAGATGCAAAAATTAAAGAATGAGGATTACTTTATGATAAGTTGTGTTTGAACAGAGGAACCAGGCAGTGGTGTCCTCTTTCTCATTTGTTATTTGCTTTATATTTAGAGCCATTGCAAAGAAAATAAGGGTCTCAAAATGCAAGGATATAATTGGTTTGGTAATCAAAAAGAGTTGGCTTTATTTGCAGATGATATTTTTTTTGTACCTGATAAATCAAAAAGACATCTTAGTGTTGTGGCATGCTTTGAGACATTTTCAAGTTTATATGGGATATAAAATGAATAAAGATAAAACAAAGGATGTAGCCATAAATTATGCAACACACAACAATTGGTTCTGCATATCCATATTTATGGGGAAATTATAAGATGACGTATTCAGGAGTATGGATTAAAAGGCTTCTGTTATGGCAGCTAAGGATATGTAGGAGGAAACTAAACAAAACATAATACAAAAACTGAGAAACTGGAAGTTCTTGTTTATGGATATGGATAGTAAGATACAAGCAGTGAAAATGTTTTCTGCCCATTTAATTTTATATATGGGTCAGGCATACATTTTATAAATCAGAGGAGAAGTTGTGGACAATAATTAATAGAGTGTGGAAGAAATTTATCTGGGAGGGGGAGAGGACAAGAGTTAAGTGGGATAAGCTATTTCCACTAGAACAGATTAGTTTAGGATTACCTGATTTGAAGGGGTATTTTAGAAATACACAGTTAAAGCTCATATACATAACACAAGCAGGAGGTTTTAATTCAAAATGGAAAGGGATGATGTTGAACTGGGGGTATTCTAGGAATAAAGAGAGAGAGAGCTGGATTTTAGATGTAGATCCTTAAGGAAAATAAGTATGCAGAATATTATATTCATAAAGTAGCAGAAAGTATTCTAAAAACTAAGCCAACATGAAAATGGAGAAAGGAGATTTTTTCCAAAAGGGATGACTGCAAATAGGGGTAGAGAAAATAGTCTAGAGGGGCTGGAATTTACTAGGGAAAACTGGCAATGGAACCAAGGAACGTGTATCAAATAACTAAAAATGGAAAAGTAACACATGAGGCCAACAAGACATTTGGACTACAAGATAGAAACTGCCTTTCTTACCAGGAAGTGATATCAGATTATATGCAACAAGAATAAGATAGGGAATCTTACATGAAAGACCTTCTGTTATAGGGTTGTTACTTGAATCTGAAAGAGAAGCTGCTTTTAAAAAGGGGTTAATTAATATGGCATATAAAATATTGCATAATAACTATAAGATTCAATCATAGAAGGTCAGAAAAGAGTAGTAAGAGAGAATGGAAAAGAAATTTACAAGAGAATAATGGGAGGACATATGTGTGGCTCTCAAGTATACAACAAAGTTCAGAAGGTTTAGTATATTTGCTTGAAGTGTATACATAGGTATTGTTATACCCCAAGCAGATTTCAAAGAATATTCTCCTCAGGTAGACAGCAAATGTTGGAGATGTGTTGGTGAAGAAAGGCAACTGGGAATGTATGTTTTGGGATTGCAATGAGTAGGCAGATTTAAAAAATTCAGTAGAGATTACCCTGTCGGAAATATTGGGTGAGCAAATGACAGTAACTAAGGATATGAGTTTTTTTGTGCTAGTTCACAGGAACTGAATTTCCTTGACATAGTAAGGCCTTATTAAGTTTAATTCTGGCAGCTGCCAAAAAAGCAATTAATAGAAAGTGGAAATCAAAACCTAACAACTATATTTGAAATGTAAATAAAAAAATGTCTGCTTTTTTTCTGTTAATGTATGTCTATGTCTTTAATGATAATTTAGTAAAGGTGTTTTAAAAAGATGCTGGTTTTTCTCCCCTTTTAAAATTTTTGAACAAAACCTCCCATATGTTTGTCAGCATCTTCCCTCCTAACTTTCAAATGAGACATCTTGATTGATTATATATCACTGCTTCATATATTTGCTGTTAATTGTTGAGCCTTATCTTCCTCTAACCTCCATAAATATTGTCATGTGTGCCTTGTCTTGGATCCCTCTGCTTTATAGACATTTTCATAAAATTCCTAAAATATTTCTACTACTCCTTGTAGGCACTTCTCTGGTTATCATTTTTATTATAGGCTCCCTAAGTTTAGCTATATTTCTCTTCTTCCAATTGTTCAAGTCATTGTGTGAAATGTTTTGTGCTATAGAGTTATCAAAAACAAGTTCTTAACAGTAATCTTTCTAAACATATGTATATGGTCCAATATTCTCTTATTTTTCTAAATACACATATATTTTGCAAAATATGCCTTTGTTTTCCCCTTAGCACTCTGCACAGTTGCTCCTGCTCTTGTTTCATGAGATTGGTCTTCTTTTGCAATACTTTAACTTTGTCGGCCTTTCTCAAATAATTCATATTCTTTGCCACAGCTCTTTCTCTCTCATTTAGAATTTTCTTTTATTACATGTCTGAATGCCATAAGTAGCTATTGGTGTTAACTGGAAGAAGGTAAAAAAGGTGCTATAGGCTTGACTGAGTTAACACCGGCAAACACCCATGCCCATTTTTGGCAATATTAGTCAACACAATCAAATCATCTAGAGCTGCATGTAGTAATCCCACTACCCAGCTATCTCTTCCGAAGTAATTTCAATTTACGCATTCCTTAAGTTCCTCTCTTTTTAGTAAATACATAGGAAAGCCTCACTCTATTATGTTTATATCACTACCCTGCATCTTTCCCTTAAGTTTTTATTGAAACATGATCTGATATAGTTATTGGATTTGTATCAAAGCTTTCAATTAAATATACATGCTCCTATGAAATATAATTTCTATCCAGCCCATCCCATTTATTGTACCATGGTGAATTTTTAAATGATGAGTTCTTAGTACTTCACATCTTTCATACCAAATATTCCCATATTACTCTTCAAAAAAACTACCCTTCCTTGTTATATTTCCAGTCTATGTCTCAGATACATCCTCACTATTGTAAATCAGAAAGGGGTGGCTTGTGCTATAGAACTACTGGACTGCAGCCCCCCAGCTGTGGAAAAGGAAAATAAAAACAAAATCGGTGAGTCTGGGAACATTTCCGAACATCCGCTCATGCGCACTTGGCAATCCCAGAACTCAGAGGGGATCCAGACTGCTGCAACAGCAGTCCAGAGTAGGAAGAAGGCATCTCGGTACTCTGATGCCCAGAATTCTATGCAGTGATGACCGCATAGAATGGAAGAGATCAGGACTGCAACATCCGCAGGCTGGAGCCTGCTCTCTCGCGGGGAAGGAGGATGTGCTTATGCGAGACTTGGGAGAAGGACGTGTTTACCGGACCTGAAGCTGCTGCTACTGGGGAAAAGAGGACGTGTTATTGAAGCTGCTGCAGATGAACAGCATGGGACACCAGGTACTATTATTGAAGCAAAGCAAGCAGATGAAGTGTGTATTATTGAAGGACTCAAGCAGACGGAGTGTGTGCGTGTGTGTGTGTGTGTGTGTGTGTGTGTGTGTGTGTGTGTGTGTGTGTGTGAGTGTGACAAATGCCCCAGTTGATATATACTGGTGACTATAGAGAACTCATATGGTGGCTCAGGCTTGAACCCTGTACCTTGGGTGCAGGTAGCAAGAGGCTGAATTCCCTATCCACCACCATCTGTGAAAACTTTGCAGATTTTTGCTTCATATTTTTGTTCTGTTCTGGTCCTCATAAAATCTGTGGATTTTTAATTCAGTACATAGTTGATGGTGCAGTGGTAGCATTGTTGCCTCACAGCTAGAGATTCTCTGGTTTGATTCTTAGCTGGGGTGCCTTCTGTGTGGAGTCTGCAAGTCCTCCCTGTGTTTGTGTGGGTTTCCTCTGGGTGCTCTGGTGTCTTCCCATGTTATAAAGGCATGTGTCTGGAGTGTTTCTCCCTGGCCTCTGCTGAAATATGGCTTTTGTTCCACGCCAGACTTTCCTGGTTAACAAATGTTAAATAAATAAAAATAACAGGCATTTGAATTTCAGACTTCATATTCTTTAGAAAGTACATAGTAACACAAAACCTTTTATTCTAACAATTTTCTAAGTTTATAAGATGAATATTTGAAATTTGTCTCTATTTTTTGGACTGTATTCCCCCATTACTGGCTTTGTCCAGGTGTTTTGTGCTAAGAGATTGACAGCTATGGTGAGAACTGAATTCACTGAATATGTTTGGGGGCTGTATTCTCCCATTATTGGCTTTGTCCAGGTGTTTTGTGCTAAGAGGTTGACAGCTATGGTGAGAACTGAATTCACTGAATGGTAACCATTTACATTTCAGTCTTCCTCTCTTTCACAAAATAGCTGATTTGGCATAGCAGTATGTTGCTCTGACTGTTTTGCACAGGGTCCTGGGTTCAAGACTTGGCAGTGAAATGTATGGTAGTAACACAGTATTTTATTCTAGCAACATTCCAAGATTATACAAGCAATGTTTAAAATATGCCCCAGTTTTCTGGGCTTTTGTCCCCCCCCCAATAAATTGTGGCTTTTTCAAGATTTATTGTGCTCCAACGTTGAGAGATACAGCTGAGTGTCTAGTAGATTTTACAAGGAGCTGAGAGCTGCAGGGGAAGACAGGTTTAGTGCTGCTTATGCTGAGTCTGCTTGCAATTTTAATAGCACAAAAGGTAGTGTACTTGCTTTTGATGCAGAAGGCTGTGGGTTCTACTCCCACAATATGTAGATGCATTGCTGATACTGTGTTGTAAAGGGGGTAGGTGCTGCAGTCCTTTTTGGTGAAGATACCTAGTAACTATGAAGCTGTTATCAGTTTGCCATCCATTCCCTATTGCAATATTACTAGCTTATCATTTTTTAATGTAACATAGGCAATTTATTCCTCAAGGGCAACAGGCACTTTATTCAAGGATGAAACAATGAAACATAAGGTTGTTTGCTAGCAGCAGCCTCTTCATTAGTTTCAGATCTCTTTAATGTGGAATTATTTAGATGACTTTTACTTCTGCAGAGATTGTGCATATTTACTGACACTGGTGGATTGTTGAAGTTTGTCGTCTTTTATGATGGAAATGTTCTAAATTGGGCAGTTTTGTTATTATTGGTGCATGCATTTTGTTTCATTGTTTACTGGAAAAAATGTTCAAAACAATAAATTTAAAATGCCCTCTAACAACTGTACTGTATTATACAAGGAATATTAATACTATCAGGAAGGTGTATCAAAGAACACATGTATGTTTCGTGTGCAAGGGGCCTATGATTTGAAAACAACCCAAAGTTAAACTTTATCAGCCACTGGCAAAATGTATTTTCTTTGAATGTGGGTTTCAATGAATGTGAGTTTCAAGGGCAGAGAAGTTTTAATGCTAAGTCTATTTTCATTGTGAAACTGCATTGCTTTGTTTAGCATGTCTATTAGTGTTTGTACTGTAAAATGCAAAATAAAACTTTCAAATTAAATCCAACTCATCACAGAAGTAAAGCAGTATGCACATTACAGTGTTTATGGTAAATGGGGTGAAATAGCCAAGTAATGGGACATTGGAATGGCTGCAGGGGGGTGGCTCCAGTCAAACATGATTTTGTGAGGGGGGGGCGGCAAACTCAAAGACAGCCCTGGCTGAACTATTCCTCTCAACTGTCCAGATTTTTTAAAGAATGAATAGATTTTTGCTTCTTATTTTTGGTTTGTTCCTCCTAAAACTTGTGGTTTTCTGTCAATTCATTTAGGAATGAAGTCACTAAATAATGGCAGACATTGAGTTTCAGACTTCATAACCTTCAGAAAAATGCATGCTAAAGCAAGACCTGTTATTTTATCAACTAAGTTTATACAAGAGAAATTTTTAGTACTGTTTGTATGTTCCCCCAATATATTTGGCCTTGTCCAGATTTTCTGCATTAAGAGGTTGAGAGGTACATGCAAATAAATCACTTTATAGAATTAGGAATATCCAAACCTTTCAACTGTCCCCAGTTTTGGCTCAAAATGTTGCTGTCCCCCTAATAATCTCTCCGCAAAATAATTTTGGAAGAAAATGTGTAGGGTTTACGATTATAAATAACTGTAGTGATCAGAGTTATAGATTACTTTTATTTCAGAAATGCATGTAGATTCTCTTATTTTGTCAGCTGTTCAAGTTAACCTTACTAATATTAAAAAGTGTCTTTTTGACAGGTTCCCAGCTGTATTGTGTGGCAATTTTATATTTTTGCATCACATTTATGGTCTGTTTTTCATAAAATTGTGGTTTTCTTGCAAATTAGTGGCAAATCATTAAAGATTGAAGTTAGAAAATAATGATAAACATTTGAGTTTCAGATTTCATATCCTTCAGAAAATTCATACTAATGCAAGACCCACTACTATTCTATTATCTTTCTAGGTTTATAAGAACAATATTTAAAAATTGTCCTTATTTTTGGGCCTTTGTTCCACTTCTATGTATGGCTTTGTCTAGATTTCTTGCTCTGAGGTTGAGAGGTATGACAAATGTGTCAGAGCCATCACAGTCAGCCAGAGACATTTCAAATTGTGACATACTTGTTGCACCCCACTCCCCCATGTAGTGACTCTGGATGTGTCCAAGCAAGGCAAGGAGCAGTTATGCAGTGTAAGTGTGCAGAGTATTCCCCCATCCAAGGTAGACACAAGTACGACAGTGGCTTTTCATCTGTCCTTGATTTTGCAAAATGTTCTGGTTTTCTGTCATATTTTTATACTGTTGATTTATGCTTCTTATTATTCAGAAAATGCATGTTGTCGCAGTGCCCTGTTGCTCTGTGTTTAAGTAGCAATGCTAATGACCATCGGGTAAGCTTGTCTGAGTTTGTAAGATGCAAGTAAGCTTTAATAAGCATACTGTTAAAGAATTACCAACATTGAAAAGTACTTTTTTGTTGCCATGCAGAGAACATTTCTACAACTAGATAATGTATAAGCCTTAGGTATTGAAATGCATATGACAGTATTTGTAATAAAGGACAGGATTACAGTATTTTCAGAAGCTCATGACATTTGTTGGAGACTTGCAGTCATCTTTGCAGGCTTTACCCGTAAAGTAAACAGAATGCCAATCTATCATGTGTGGTCCATAACCTATGCCGTAATCCTTTAAGCAATTTATCTTGAGCTTGTTTCATGTTTGCTGTTCATTTTTTTACTTTGATCATGTTTTGCCCATGAAACAAGTAGATAGTTGTTGTCAGGCAGCAGGTCTTTTTTGGATAAGAAACATTTTTACAAGTGGGGGTATCACAGAGATTGCTACTTTCGACATGTTACTTGGTACTTTTATAAAGCTGAATATAAATTATAATTAGAACTGCAGTGCAAGGAGAAGTGGTTTGAGTTAAGTGCTGCTTGTTTTTTTTTTTTATACTTGATTTTGACTGGCATTCCAGTAATGTATTTTAAAAAGTAATTTATTTTTTCATGCCTCACAACCTTTTTGTTTCCATCTAGATATTAAGTAAGCTGTTATGTAGCCAATGCATTGAAATATATTTTTCTTCTACACTTCATTTTGTCTTGATTGGACTCTTGTAATGACAATTTGGCACCCAGGGCAGCATATTTAATTAAAGTTCCAGTTGTTGTGGTTTTGAGCATAGCTCTGCCCCTTTCTAGTTGGCCAAACCCCTTCCCATTGACCCCCACCCATTCAGCTGTCTCCTATAGCCCCCCCTTTGATTTGAAGTCACCAGACACCACTGAAATAAGATACCAGTACCCACCCATAAATTCCATATTGAAAGTTATATTTCTGTCAAAATTCTCCTATTCTCCATAGTACCATTTTTAGGTTAAATACAAATATATGCCATTGCAATCTCCTCCACTGCCAAGGACCTTTTGCTACCTCAAAAATTTAGAATTACTGTCTGTCCTTTTTCTTCTATTACTGTCAGGACCCCTTTCACAATCAGTATTATTACTCCTGTTTTCTTTTCTTGGTGATATTCTGCTGAGTGTCCATTCTGAAATCCTTTGGCAAATTCAGTTGCTCATGTATATCAACATGCATCTCCTGTAACACTGCTATCTGTACTGCATACTTCTTAGTATAATTCAATGCTCTTCATTTTTTGTCTATAGCTCTAAGGCCATTTACATTTTATGTTAATATTGACAAAGCGCAACATGGGAGACACAGCTGGCATAATGAATGAGGTATTTTCCACTCATACACAAGGTACAAGATTCAGTCCTGCCTCTGTCCGGAGCCTGTATGGAGTATGCCTGTCCTCCATGTCTCTGTGGGGTACTTCCGACCTCTCCCAAAAACATGCTGAATGCTTCCACCTCAAACTCATGCAAGAATGGAGTTGTGGACAGGAGCACATAGTCTAGATGGTGCATATCCAGAGAAGGGTTGTATAAACCAACCAATTCAGGCATCAGTTGTGGTGTGCAGCCAGTATCCTTTAGCTAAGAGAACATATCACAGACTGTGTGCAGTGTCAAGACTAACCACTCAGTGGTGTAAAACTGTTTTTAGTTAGTTGTTAGAATGAACTACACTACATACATTCTTTGATTTTAATTTTATTTAAATAAAAAAGTGTGTATTTTTTGTGATATTTATAAATATATGTATTATATTAATATATACTGAATGCACATGTGTCTTACAAGTGTTTCTTATGATGCATGCTTTATTTATGTATATATTTCGAAGAATGTTGTTTATAAAGCATGTCTTTTTAAATTTAAAATTTCAGCATGATGTTATAATTGTTTCTGTTGAACCATAGGTCAGAAGGGTTTGAATTTACTATTTATGGCTGGCAGTTAATGGTTTTTACTTAAAGTCTGATGAAACTTTGTGATAACGTGAAAGCGCTCACTGTCTTTATAAACAATTGGATTAAAAGTTCGTTTTAAATGATTATCTGCTTTGGTGTTGCCTTTTTCAGCTATTTTTGGATTTTTCTATGTTTATTCTGAAAGGCACTTTATCCAGGACTGATTGAGTGTTTTTCTTTTCATTTGGGTGTAAAACGTAGCTCTAGGTGATTTGGTCATGTTGACTAATATTACCAAAAATGGGCATGTATGTTTGCCGGTGTTAAGTGGATTGAGGATCTTATCGTCTCCAATCTATGCCAGGGTTCCATGCAAATGATGGGAGAAGTCTATTTGCCCCTATTGCCAATGTGTACCCTCCAGGGAGCCCAGCAGCCCTGAGTCTATAAGCTACTAGCTTACTCGTGTCCAATTTCCCGACTTATATGGGATAGCTCTTTTGAGCAAAAGCTGGACATAAAACCAGTCAACCAGCCAAACTAAAGATTGCTACACTCAATGTAGGTTCACTGACAGGATGAAGCTTGGAAGTGGATGACATGGTGGTAAGAAGGAGGTTGTACATCCTCTGTATCCTGGAGACAAGATGGAAGGGCAGTGCAGCAAAGTGACTTGGTTAGGGATCCAGAGTCTCCTACTCAGGAGGAGGATAGACTACAAATGGTGAGGGAATGGCTTCAAAAGACAGTAAGGGGTATCTTCAGAATTAGTGACAGTATCCAACGATCAGATTCCAGTGTGAGGCTAGGGCAGTATTCATAATATCAGCCTATGCCCCAAAGCAGAGTTGCAATAGTGAAGAAAACATTCAAACAGTATTTGCAGGGCCTACTAGATAAATCAGGACAACACAAGTTGTTTTTTTTTTTTTTAACAAGAAACATCTTTATTAAATTATCATGTATGACATAGGCCATGTTACATTTATATAAATGACAATAAACCATAGCGTCACAATCTCAGTTGCCAACATTATACATTCCAAATGCCAACACAACTGTAGCTGCTAACATTATACATCACTTTAAAAATATCCAGTCATTGTTAGTCAGCCATTATATAGCTCATTCAAATTCTGCCTTCTTTTACTCTTAGTTCCTCCTGCATGTATTGATCCCACATTTCCCATGTAATTTGTTCCTGCCTTTTTCTAAAGATCCCAGTTCCAGTTGTTTTAACTCTGTTACTATCTTCACTACTTCTAGTGAAGTTGGTTTAGACTTTGATTTCCATTTTCTGATAATTGTTTTTTTGGCAGCCATCATAATTAGACTCAGCAAGCCTTACAATGTCTAGGAAATTCTGAGTTTGTATCATAGCTCAAAAAAATAATTTCCCCTAGTCACTCCAACTTGCTCACCCAGCATCTCTGCCAGAACAGTCTGCAGAGAGTTTTTAAAGTCTACCAACTTATTACACTCCCAGAAAATATGGTCCCAGTTGCCTCTTTCTGCCTCATCACACCTCCAACATTTCCTGTCGACCTGAGGAAAAATTCTTGGAAGTCTACTTGGGGTATAAAAATGCCTACAGTATGTAAGCATTTCCGGTCAAAGATCAGAAATAGTCTAGATGTTGTTGCATACTAGGGAGACATACGTATACCCCCCCCCCCATTGTTTCTTTGTGAATTGCTCATCTAATCTTTCTTCTCAGTCCTTCCTAACTTGATCTGATTGATTCTTATAGTTATCAAGCAATATTTTATATGCTGTACTAATTATTCCTTTCTTAATGGCAACTTCTGTTATAGATTCAACTAAAAACTCTACCAGTACTGGTCTTTTGTTTAGGACCCCCCATTTCTTTCTCTTAGTCTATACTCTGATATCAATCCTTGATATGGAAGGCACTCCTTAGCCTGCAGTCCAAGATCTTGACATCTTCCCATTATGTTATCTTTCCCTCTATAATTATTTGCTCCCATTACCCTGGTTCCTTTGCCAGCTTTCTCCAACACATCCCCTCCCCCCTCTTGCCTATTGTCTGTATCATTAATAACACGAGTTGGTGTTGATAATGGGGGACATAAATGCAAATATCGGGCTAGAGAAAAGAGGATATGAGAACTGCCTGGGTCTATATGTCTGGGGCAAAAGAAATTAAGAAGGAGAAGCTATTCTAGGCTTGATGGTGGCCAACACAATAGACAGTCACAAGCTCATATACAGGAGTGCCCAACGTGATTCAGCAAAATAGACAGTCCCAAGATCATATACTGGAGTGGTCAACATGTAACTCAGGTAGACTTTCTCCTGGTAAAGAAAGGGCACTGTAATAGAATCAGTGACTGTAAAGTCATCCCCAGTGAAGCAGACAGCCCACAGTGTAAACCACTAGTTGCAATAATCATATGCAAACAGCATTCAGAGAAGACTCTAAGATAAACAGAAACTAGGCTGAAGACCCAGAAGTTAACTGGAGAGAAAGTACATTTCAAGGAAATTCTCAGGGCTGTAGCACCTCAAGAAGAAAAGGAAGTAAGTGGAGCTGAAGCAGAATGGTGGTGCCTCAAAACAGCACATGTGAGAACTACAGAACCAGGTATGGAAATAAGGAACATAAGAAAAGCTGGTGGTGGAATGCAGAAGTTTGAAAAGTCATCAGAAGAAAGAAGGAGTGCAGAAAGAAGTAGGAGATAAAAAAGAAAGACAAGGCTAAGAAAGAATACTGGTTTTCAAATAAAGAGGCAAAGACAGCAGTTGAATAGTGAAGAACATGGCATCAGAGGCACTCTTCCTGCTTCTGGAAAGTGACTTGATAGATGACACAAAGAAGTTCAATCAGGTTGCAAGGCAAATACAGAAAGATAAAGAATATAGCCATCAAACACCCTTCATAGGGGGCACCAACAACAAACTGCTCACCAGTCCACAAGATTACCAAGATAATATATTCACCGTTCCGGAGGAGGTATGGGCCTCCATTGATTACATGTGTAGATCTGTAATCATGGGACTACATACATATCTGCTGACCTCACAAGACCCAAACATAATGAAAGTTTTGAAACATGAGGAGAATAAATCTAAGATGACTTTCCTTCTTAGTCTAGCAGAAGTATATAGGCATCAAGTGGGAATGGAAATCAAACCAGAAGTAGATAAAAATCAGGCAGCAACTGAATGCCCCAAAAAACAAAAGAAAGAATATAAGGTGAAGGATCAAATGCTATTTGAGCTTCTATTATGATTTCTGGTTCCAGTGTTTTTCAGCTACTTCAGTATTATAATGTTTGCACAATCCCCAATGCAACAGTCTTGGCACATTATTATGCCTTTAGTAGACAGTCCTTCTGCCATTGTTATATCACAAGCAACAAGATGTGTGACTGTTTCCAATTCAGTTTTACAAAACCTACATTTGTCTGTTTACCCACATGTTCAATGGATTTTGTAAACCAACGTGTATGTAGTCCACTATCTTGGACCACCAATATTACGCTTTCATCTTTTGATTTAAATTCACCTCTGCTTAACCATTCCCATGTTCAATCCTGATTAATGTTTGGTTGTTCCAAGAATTTTCTATACTTGCATCTATATTTATGCATCTTCCACATTTCTTGATTTCTCCTCTGATCCTTCACCTTATATTCTTTCTTTTGTTTTGCTGCCTGACTTTTATCTACTTCTAGTTTGGTTTCCATTCCCATTTGATGCTGATATGCTTCTGCTAAATTAAGCAGGGAAGTCATCTTGGACTTATTCTCCTCATGTTTCAAAACTTTCAGCATGTTTGGGTGTTGTGAGGTCAGTAGATATGTATGCAGTCCTACGATTACAGATCAATACATGTAATCAATTTCAAGGTGGCCATTTCTCCTTCAGATGGGGAATATATAATCTTGGTATGCACTGATTTTCTTGCTTTTTTTAATTTCTCCAGGTCTTTTGGATTTCTAATGCCTTGGCAGGAATGGACCCCATTTCTAAGTCAAAGTACGACTGGCATTCATGAAATTAGTATTGTTTCAATCTTTGATGTCAGCTAGTAGTGCTCTTTGCAGCACCCACAATGTGCCCAGTAATGACTCCTTCTGCAGTTCATATGGAGTTACATGTATTGAGAACATATTTAAATACGATTGTGAATTCTTTTTTATAAGACCTGTTGCTCCTACTATTATTGGAACTGTCTGGGTATCTTTCTTCCACACTGTTTTCATTTCTGCCTGCAGATCGTGATATTTTATGACTTTGTGTTTCTCTGTACGCAAGACAGTGTAGTCACTGGATGTGGCAATTTCAGTGATCAATGCTACTCTTGTCTTCTTTTCTTGGACCACTATATCCAGTTTTCTAGCATCTATCTTTTGAACTGTTGGTAATGGATGATCCCATGTGATGTAGAATTCTTCATTTTCTATGATGCTTTGTGGATCATGTTTCCAGTGTTTTTCAGGCACATCAAGTACCATAATGTTTGCACAATCCCCAGTGCAAAAGTCTTGCCACATTATTATGCCTTTCAGTATACAGTCCTTCTGCCATTAGTATATCACAACCAGCAACGAGGTATGTAACTATTTCCAATTCATTTTTGCAAAACCTACATTTGTCTGTTTCTCCCACATGTTCAATGGACTTTATAAACCAATGTGTACACAGCCCACTATCTTGGGCTGCCACTATTAACCTTTCATCTCTTGGTTTGAATTCACCTCTCCTTAACCATTTCTGTGTTCATTCCTGATCAACATGAAGTTCTTCCAGAAGTTTTCCTATACTTCCAACTATATTTATGCTTTTTCCACATTTCTTGCAGTCTCATCTGACCCTTCACCTTATATTCTTTCTTTTGTTTTTTGCCACATTCAGTTGCTGCCTGATTTTTATCTACTTCTGGTTTGATTTCCATTCCTGCTTGAAGCCGATAAGCTTCTGCTAGATTAAGCAGAGAAGTCATCTTAGATTTATTCTCCTCATGTTTCAAAACTTTCACTACTTTTGGGTCTTGTGAGGTCAGTAGATATGTGTGCAGTCCCACAATTGAAGATCTATACATATAATCCATTTCAGGGATGCCCATCTCTCCTTCAAAACGAGGAATATATAATCTTGGTATGCACTGATTTTTATAAAACATTTGATGAGCATGAAGCATCCTTCTTGTTTTCCTGTCTAATCTATCCAGCACATTTTGGAGCCAGTCAATCACTTCAAAACTGTAAGTTAGGACAGGAAGAGCAAATTGATTTATAGCTTGGATTTTGTTCCTAGATATCAGTACTGTTTTCAGGATTAATTTGTCTGAAGTATTCCTTACTATGTTTTATTCGCATTTGTTCGCATTTTATTGTTGATCCTTCATCAGTTCCCAAATATTTATACACTCCTTCTTGCTCAAGTTCTTTTATATCACATTCTTGTCCCAAACTGATGTTTTCCTGGCGTTGCAGTTTTCCTGCTTTAAAGGTTGCTTTTGGACAATTATCAAGACCAAATGACATTCTTATATCATTTGAAAATGTTTTGACAACGTGCAGCTGTGCTTTCAGTTCCTCATCTGATGAGCTATACAAAGAGAAAGTGAGAAGTCTTTACACTTTGTTGTTTTCTAGGAGCCAGATTATAGCCATGACCTAATCTATTGAGTAAACAGCTTAATGGATTAAGGGCAAGGCAGAATAGTAATGGTGACAGAGTCACCCTGGAATATCCCCCTTTGAATTTTTATCCCTGGGATAACAGTTTGTCCTTTAGCATGGCTTAAATGCAAAGTGGTCTGCCACTGTTTCATGGTCACTGTAATGTAATCGATCAGTGTGGGGTGTATCTTATACATTTTTAAGCACTCTTTTATCCATGAATGAGGGATACTATCAAATGCTTTTTTGTAGTCAATCTATGCCATACTTAGATTCTTCTCCTTTTTACAGTTCTCGACTATGACTTTATTGAAACAAATGATCCTTTCATATGACTTTCTTTTATTGCCCTTTTGTTCTACTGCCATAATTGAGTTTTCTTCTAAATGGCTATAAAGTCTGTCGGCATCACTTCCCATGTATAGTTTATACGTCGTCAAAAGGCAAGTTTTTGGTCTATAATTTTTAGGGTAGCTTGCAGATTCACTCTTAAGTAGGAGCATTATTTTTCCTGTTATTAGCCAGGTTGGTGTCTGTTCTGGGTGCGCATATAAATAGTTCTTACTCATGGCTAAATCTTCGTGCAAAGATGTTAATACTTTTAACCAGAAGTTAGGTACTGCATCTGGTCCTGGGTTTTCCAATTAGAGGATTTTCTTAATTTTATTTCAATCTCTCTAGCTGTTACTTCATCCCATTTCATATCCTGTACCTTTAAACTTCTTATTCTTTCTTTTACTTCTTCTATCCATTTAGCTTCTTTGTTATGTTCCACAGGATCTTCATAGATACTTCTCCAAAATGTATTCATTTCTTCTTTTTTTGGTGGTCTTTCAATTCCTTTTACCTTATCTCCAAGTTCTCTATAAAACATTTTTGGGTCATCAATAAATTGCTTATTTTGCACTTTTCCTTTATATTTATCTTCGTATCTTCTAAGTTTTCCGCCTGTGCTGAAATTTTTAGTTTCTTATTTGCGATAGTGCATGATAGATCCTGGTCTGTTCTAATATTGCGCATTGCTTTTATCACATCTATCTTTCTTAGTATTTTTGTTGATCTATTCCCTCTTTTATAGTCTTCTAACAGTGACACTTCTTGTCTTAATTGCTTTATAATTTTCTCTATTTGATATTTCCATGATGGTATTTGGTTTCTCACCTTCCTTTCCTTCACTACCCTGAGTTCTTGTGGTAGAACTTTATCAGTTATTAATTTAGCTGCACAGTAATATATCCTTGGATCTCTATGAACAGTCCTAATTACTGTGTTCATTTGTTTTATCAGACGTCTGACTTTTTGGGTTTTATTAACCTTCTGCAGTCTATTTCTTTCATTGATCTTGATATATCTGTCCATGTCTATTAAATACATTTTTTCAGTGATTTTCTGTATGGTTGTTGTTATTTTCCTTAAAGCTCTGCCTCCAAAATTCCATTCACTCTCTATTTCTTGAACCCCCCCCAGCCCCCACTTCATCATCATCATCCCTTTCCATTTTGAGTTATAACATTCCACTTATGTTATGTATATGTGCCTTAACTGTATAGCTCTAAAATATCCCTTCAAATCAGGTAATCTTAAACCACATTAAGATCAGTTTATCCCACTTAACTCTTGTATTCTTCCCCTCCCAGATAAATTCCTTCAACTATTTGTTAATTATTTTCAACTTCTCCTCTGGTTGATAAAAATATGCATGACCTGTATATAAAACTAAAAGGACTAAAAACATATTTTCTGCTTGTAATTTACTATCCATATCCATAATCAAGAGCTTCCAGTTTCTCAGTCTTTGCATTATCTGTTATTTAGCCAGCTCTCACTTCTTTGCTGTCATAACAGAATACTTTTTAATCCATATTCCTAAATACTTCATCATATTGTGTCCTCATAAATATAGGTATTGCTGAACCAGTTCACGTGTGGTTACATAATTTATAGCTTTAGCCTTCATTTTATTTTCATTAATTTTATATCCCAAAAAGATTTGAAACCATCTCAAAATGTTTCACAACACTGAGATGTCCTTTTCTGGATTTATCAAATAAAAATATCATCTGCAAATAAAGTCAACTTTTCTTGGTTATCATACCAATTATATCCTTGCTTTTATACCTATTATATCCTTGCTTTTCTGAGTCCTTTATTTTTCTATGTCAGTGGCTCTAAATATAAAACAAATAACAAATGAGAAAGAGGATACTCCTGCCTGGTTCCTGTGCTCAAAAACAGCTTATCAGACAGGAATCCTGCCACTTTAATTCTCACCTCCAGTCCTTCATATATTATTGTATCAGGGCATGCAAATACATTCATTGACTTACTCATAAAATCCCAACTTACTCTGTTGAATGCTTTTACTGCATCAGGACCCACCAACAACAGCAATATTTTCTTATATTCTGCTTCCCTCTGAATTATCATTGTGATCAAATATTTGTGTCACCTCCACAGAACCACAATGATTCATATCTATCAAGTTTTGCAACATCTTTGCCATTCTTTTAGCTGGTACAGACATAAATGCTTTATAATCATAGTTTAAAATTGAAATGGGTTTGATGGTCTTTACTGTCTTAAGGTAATACAGCCAGCACAGCTTTACTCTAAAATGTTAATGCTTCCTCTCCTTTTAAAATACTGTTAAAGAAATTCTTCCGGATGTTTATTACGCTCTTCCCTCTTAACTTTCAAACTTCCATAAGAATAACATTTGATCCTGGAAACTGTCTTGAAGATTATTTATCACTGTTTCTATCTCATCTCCTCCTATCTTAACTGGTCATTGTTGAACCTGATCTGCCTCTAACCTTGGCATAATTAAGTCTTCCATAAATATTTCCATTTGTGCACTTTCTTGATTTCCAAATTTCTCTGTTTTATACAATTTTTCATAAAATTTCTGAACTATGTCTAATACCTCTACAGGATTACAATTACTTCTTTACCATATTTCTTTCTCCTTTATTTCTACCCTATTTTTAAATGACACTTTCATTTTATCCCACTCACAGCCTTGAGAAGATATGTCTATCTTCCCTAATAGCTCTCAAATAAATTCCACCACCCATTCCTTATATTCCTCTCTTTTTAACAGGTGGGTGGGAAAGCACTAGTGTCTCATTTTTACCTCATCACTCTAGATTTTTATCATAGTTTTTATCCACGTGTCATCTGAAACAGTTATTGGATGCATGTCAAAGATTTCATTTAAATACATATGTTCCTGAAAAATATAATTTCTATTTAGTCCAGTCCAGTTATTGTACCTTGAGGAACAATATATAAATTCTAAGTTCCTACTACTGAATTTACATCTTCTTCAGAAATCTACCTGTTTTTGTTACATTTTTCCTTCTAGTACCCCTGACACAGATTCACAATTGCAAATCAAGTTCTAGTCCCTATCTATAAGTAATATTGCCCTGCTGAAAGCTGATTATTTCCCCCCAAAATTTCATAAGCTCCATAATAGCAGTTTTTGTTGGAATATAAATACATGCCAGTGTAACTACCTTAGCAATATCCCTTTACTACCAAAAATCTACCACTACTGTATTTTTTTCTCTCTTCTATTACCATTTGAGCCCCTGAAACAATTAGTATAATTACTCTCTTTTTCATTTGCCTCTGATTTTCTGCTGAATATCCATTCCGAAATCCTTTCTTTATCAAGTTCACGTGTGCTTTTCTTTTCAAATGTATCTGCTGCAGCATTTCTATTTGCACTCTGTATTTCTTAATATAATTCAGTATTCTTTCCTTTTTGTCTCTACCTGTAAGGGCATATATGTTGCAGAATAGTTGGACAGTGAAGCCATTATGATTAAAAGCTATTGTTTCCATCTGTTATACATGACAGGTTTTTTTTTAATGTGTATTTCCAACATTTGTGTTACATGCACACACACAATGTTTAACAAGCTGATCTTTTATACAGCTGTTTCTTCTCATCTCCATTTGACCCTATGCCATGTTTTCAAGACTTTGTTTTAATGAGAACCTGCAATGAAAAAACTAAACAAATTTTCAGAATACTCCCATCCCCTATTAATTCAGAACAAACATGCAAAACTATGTACATATTCAAAAAATTAAGTTTAACCCTCCAGATGGGAATCTACTTTGTAGTCTTAACCTGTCCCTGCCTAACCCCTTCAGTGTCAGGGTCACTAATCGAATCCCAGTTGCCTTGGTTACAGTCAGGGCTCCATCCATCTGTACCAAGTAGGCACCCATTGATTCTTACTACAGTTTTTGGGGTTTTCCTGTTTTGTTTTTCTCAGCTTTTTTTGAAGATACTTTCCTAAAAGCACTGACTGGATTTCCCCTTGTCTGAAATGGCAGATGTCTCTGGAACCAATGCCAATAGCTTTCATTACACAAAGAAGGCATAAGGTTTTCGACCCACTGGAGGAGTATCATCTTGTCAAGTCTCACAGTGTTCATAAATATATACCAGGCATGCAGTCCAGAAAATCCTGGAAAAGCCTAGTCAGCAAATCCCAAGAATAATTGCATGACACAGGCCCCCTGATCAAAGAATGCCATGTTACATACCCCAAGTGCTGAATTTATGATTGCCCATCCATCTGATTGTTCAGAATAATCTGGCATGTGGCCAGTGTGCTGTACTGCTTAAGTTGTAAAAGTAGATTATTCTATAAGTAGGGGATTTCTTGGCTTAGGAATCTATAATATAAGCTTGTTCTCTTTATGTGTTGACAAAGGCTTAAAGTGTTCATGGTGCTATTTGTTTTAAGTAGGCACAGGTGTTTAAAGAGGGTGTGGATTATAATGGCTCAGAAGGCCAGTCACAGATCTCCATAAATGAGCTTGTATGGGACAGAATATGTGAGAAGACTTTTCATCTATTAGTAAGGTTTAATGAGTTTAAACCAGACATTTTCTTGGTCAGAAATCATTGATGCCTTTCAAGATGGATGAAATGCTTAGATAGGTACATACCAAAGGGGAGATTATATTTAATGATGAGTTGGATCTGGGTGGTTTAGAGACAAATCATGACTTCCTTTCTCCTGAAAGATATTCCTTTGAAAATTAACTGTATTGGGTAGAAGAATGGTTAAAGATAGTGTGTTGTTGACGAACGGACCCAGATCCCTAATCAGCTAATCATTTTCAAGGGAGTGGTATCTTTTATAACACATGAAGTGGGAAATTCTGGCTTAGCAAATAAAACACACTAGATTTTTGGCATTAATCATAAAGTCATAGTCAGTGCATTAGGTATTAATTTGATCACACCTTTGTTGAAGAATGCATTTCTCTTTCCTGTCATCAACAACTGCTTTAACATCAGAAAAGTAGACACTGAAAAAAACCTTTTGGGAACTTCACTGTTAACTTGCTTTTGTGCAGAAAAGGTACACCAGTCCTTGGCTCCTTATTGAAATGTTGACACTCAAAATGCTGAGTCCTGAAAAGCTGAAAAAAAAGACTGAAACTACAAGCGAAGAGCAAATCTTGAACATTACTCTTCTTTACACTTTTTTTGCCATACTGCGGATAAAAGGGAATATCTCTAGAAACAGCAGTCTCAAACTTTGAAATGGCGGGTCCCACCATTTCAAGCAGTTACCCAGTCCTTACTGTGTGAATCCTGTTAATAAGCCAGATTAGATATTCAGCGAATGATGTAAAGACTTTTGGTAAGCTGTGTAACCTGTTATAATACCTATAAGGTGAACAGTACCAAAGGCCATAGCTAGGTCCAAGTATGAAGTGCATATGGTATGGCCCATAGCTATAGGTTCCATGACCCTGTTGAAACAGATTGACTACAATCAGTAGGGTGGATCTGTCTTTAACAAAGTTAAATTGGTTTGAGATAAGGGACAGAAGACTTCATATATCAATCATCTATGTTGCTCTGTAACATAAATTATACTATTGGCACGTATTGGTCTGTGCTGGGGCCACCCTTGTGTAGTGATACTACCATGGCAGCTCACAAAGTATCAGATATCTAACCAGCAGACAAGCTAGGATTAATTAGGTTACGTAAGTGTTGAGCAAAGATTTATTTGGACTTAGCAGGAGGCATCCAGGCATGCTGTCTTCACCCACAAAGTTATGTTTCTGGCCTTTATAGACATGATAAGATTTGATAAAATAAGATAATGGGAAGAGTTAGTTCAGTAATGGAGAGGGACTGAATGTTGGGACAGTGGGGTGAAGCTGTTCCTTTAATTTAAGTTCCTTAGAGTCCTTTAAGGAAAGTCTTACACAATTTATGTGATGCTAACAAGGAAGTTTTGAATCCTAAACAGAATGACGAAATTACTGATAAATGCATGTTGATACAAGAATAGCCATCTCCTTTCTGGAAGATCCCTGAAAAAAGGTCAACATTTTGGGAATTAGCACTAGAACCTCATCAGTGCTATAATCACCTATCAATAATGAAAATATTAGCCATTTGATTTATAGATATTTCTTGCAGAAGGCTTCTGAACAGACATAATCAACTCTTTTACTTATGATGGAAGTGTTGGGTCCCTGGTCATTACGGGGAATAAAGAAACCAAGAGGTCAACCAGAGGGACTTTGTGTTTGGATTAGGTAGACCTGATGGGTGCAGCAACAACTGCAAATACTGCAGTAGAAGGGGTCTTCTTTTGAGATGAGGCCATTACAGGGAAACCAGGCATGGCCAGAATGGGACAATGAGGATGACTTTGGCTTTGCACATCCTGGCTTTCTACAGAAAGATGGATATTAGGAAATGGGTAGAAATGCATAAAAGAGCCTAGGGAGCAAAATATAGGTGACTACATCTCTTGGTGACTACCCCTGTCAATAGGATAATGGAGAAAAACTGTTGCATTTTTGTGTTCATATGTAGGTGCTAGGCTATTGGCCCTACGGCCTGTATAAGCCTAGCCAAACGGTACCCTGACTTTTGCCACCCAAGAAAATTATTTTCCTGTGCCCCTGTCAAGCAGAGCCACAGAAGTGATACACGGGGTGAATTTCCTATCTCCCATCCAATCATCAAGATTTTTCTTGAAGAGTGCTAATGAGGAGCTTTGTTTGATATAGATAGGTAGTTTGTTCCAGAGTATGGGAAGTCTCTGAGACAGGAATCTATCCCTCCAGCATGTTCTGTTTATTGTGGTGATAAGGTTTAGGTCCCTAGAGCGTGTAGCTTGGAGGGATTGGAATTTCTTTACATGGAGCATGTCCAACAGCTCTGGGTTTGACATAGCTTTGTATGTTAGGCAGAGATCGCCTCTGAGTAGGCGATATGCGACAGAGTAAAGTTGGAGTTTTTTGAGACGGTCAGCATAGGGCATCTGTTTCAGGCTGGTAATCCTCTTTGTGAGGTATTTCTGTGGCCTTTCCAGTTGTTGTAAATGTCTTGTGAGGTACATACCAAAAGGGGCATTGTACTCTATAATGGGTCTAATGAGTGATGAGTAGAGGGGAACAATGACCTCTTTTTTTCCTGGATGAGAAACCTTTTGTGATGAGGTGTGCCACATAGAAGGATTTCCTGACTACTGTGGCGATGTGATTATCAAAGGAGAGACTACTGTCCACCTGTGTCCCAAGGTCCCTTATCATACTTTCGGTGTTAAGTAGACTACCACCTATGTGGTAGTTCATGGGTACAGAGTTTTTACCAAAAGGGATGACAATGCACTTTTTGGCATTGAGCTTGAGGCCATGGCTTTGACACCAGGCATCTGTCTCAGTGAGGCCCTTTTGTAGGATGTCCACATCATTAGGAGATTTGATTATGGCTCCTAGTTTGCAGTCATCTGCGAACTTTGTTAGCCAAAGACCTTCTGTGTTAGCCTGTACTTCAGAAAAGTAGATACCAAACAGGAGAGGACCTAAGACTGAACTCTGTGGTACTCCACTTGTCACTGGTCTGAAGTTGGATTTAGAGTCTGCTACTTTCACATTGTGGGTTTGGTCAGTGAGCCAGTTGGCAACCCATCTTGTGATATAGGGATTTATACCTAGTTTAGTGAGGTTGTCTATAATTCCAGAGTGGGGGATGGTGTCAAAAGCCTTGACGAGATCTAGATAGGCTGTGTGCACCACCTTACCCTCATCTACAGCTTTGGTGACAGCTTCAAAGAAGTCTATCAGGTTTTGGAGACATGATCTGCCTTTTACAAACCCAAACTGGGTAGGGTCCAGAGTTTGGAGATTACCAATGTCATTGTTTATAAGTTCCATGATGATACGCTCCATAGCCTTGCAGACCAGGCTCGTCAGGCTAATGGGGTGGTAGTGTTGAAAGGTATAGCAAAGAAATTGCAGAAAGGAACTCCCCCATCTGGTGATAAAATTTCAGGTTATTGACTCATTGAGAGACAATTCATGAGGGAGCAATACTTGTCTGCTCAAACTGTCCACAATCAGGATGGACATCCTAGGGATGTGCACTGTTATGAGAAAGCAGTGTCAACAACTGGACCATTCCCAGGGAAGTAAGAATGGGTTCCTTTCTGTTTTTTGATGTACTGTATCACTGTCATGTTATTGGAATCAATCAACACTGCATCTTGGGGAAGACTGTTCTGGAATGCCTGCAACACTAGAAGATCACACTCATCTCCAATATGTTGATGTACAACTTTACCTCATGTACATTTAATGTCCCTTGGACTGCTCTAGTCAAGAAATGCCCCCTGCAGAGCTGCATCCATGGTTACTGTGACTGTAGGTATTTACTGGATAAAAGCAGTTCCTGAGGTAAGGTTGTGTGGATGTGGTGCTTTTTGCATGCAATCAGTAGCTTGGTCCCACTGTACCCTCAATGGCCATTGATGTGCTCTTATGTGTAAACTGGCATAAAGAACTGTTTGGATGGAGGCTGCCATGAGACTCAATACTCTTAGGATCATTGCAAAACCTGGAGTTGGGTTCTGTAATAGACTATTGGCTGACTGGACTATAGACAGTCTTCTTTCTGGAGTTAGTAACACCAACTGTTTCATGGTGTCTAACTGGCAAACTATGGATATTAGCTACTGGGAAGGTTCCAGTTGGGATTTTGGAAAGGTTGTTGAAATCCCCAAGGATAGGCATATAGGCATAACCAGAGTGAGTATTGTCTTGCCGTGAAGAGCTTTTCCTTCACAGAAGCAGTGTTGACCCCGTTATCTAGGTAGGGGATATTCCTAGTAGGTAGACATGGGCAGAAATTAGAGCCATGCATTTGTTGAACAACTAAAGGTTACATGTTGAGACCAAATGGTCCTGCCTGGAAGTGTAGGAATCATTTTTTTGGCTGTCTTGATATAAAGATAAACATCCCGACGACCCACAGAGCACATCCAATCGTTTGAAACAAGCATGACAAGATTGATTTCAGAGTTACCATCTTGAATGACTCCTTCATCTCGTATTGATTCAGACAACATAAGTCTAATATGGGTCTGAGAGCCTGAGCTTTTTAGGGCACAAGAAGATTTTGGAGTCATATCCAGACCCAGTCTAATCTATGGGACTTTTTAGATGGTTCTCTTTTGGAGACTATTTTGCACCTCCTGTTCTTCCACCTTCCTTTGAAGGTGCAGTGGTGATGGAGGCTGGGTGGGTGGTTGGTTGATTGGGCTGTATCAAAAATGGCATTGAGTACCTTCAGGCTATAAACTCCCTGAACCAATTGTGTTGCATGATGACCAGCCAACCAAGTGAATGCAGGGAAAGACATCTCTATCTGCCTCCAGAGTGGAACAGTCAGTTAACAATTCAGGGCTGGTATTGTCTGTGTCCAGCTGACGGCCCATGAAAACCCAGCTGATGCAGATCACCGCTGCCTTCCTAGTGGAAATTACAATAGCTGTTCCCCCTACCTCAGGAACTTATACAAAAGAATTGTTGGAACTTTCAAAAACAAAGGTTTTTGGACCCTTTTTGTTTATTTGAAATAACATCTGTGTGTCCAAAAACCTTACCCCAACAGCCACGATAATTTATCCTCCTGCTCACATTGTTGTAGTTTGCCTTTAACCTTCTGCCCAAACAGAGAAAACTCATCAAAAGCGGTGCACTCATAATGCAGAACCAGAGAGCCACTAGCTCTGTGTGGGTGCTGGTTCCTTTCTTGACAACAGCTAGAAAACCTCTTTCATTTACTAATGTGTGATTTTCTATCAGCAGGTTTTCCTACCTCCTGAGGAAGCTTGTGGTAATTGTCCCTGGCCATTTACAAAAGAAGGGAAAACCACTGTTGTTTGGGCCAGAAGGGAATCACCAGAATAACTTTTGCAGAGTCTTCCTGAATCTTCAAAATTACCCTGAATATTAGAGGAAGAGCAGCAAGGAAAAGAAAAAGCATCTTTTTTCCAGGACTTCTTGCATGGAATCCCGGAGCAGAATTTTGTCATCTGATTGAGTGGAGGAAAAAGATCTATTTCAGGTATTACCCACTGCTGGATCAAGTCCCGGAAGAAACCATGATTTAATTTCCATTCTTGAGGGTCTATCCTGGTCCAGCTTAGCTTGTCTGTCACACCGTTTTGCTCTCACTGTGTGCTAAATGCCTTTAGAGTGAGATTGTGTTGAAACTCTATATCCCATGCTATCATGGCAAGTCTGCACAGAGGATAAGATCTGGTTCCCCCATGTTTGTTTATGCACCACATCACTGCAGTGTTGTGTGCAAACACCTGTACAGGTCCTGGGGACAACAAATGATTAAGGGAGCTAACAGCTTTTATAAGTTAAATGTCTATTATATATATATATATATATATATATATATATATATATATATATATATATATATATATATGTATGTTTTGGTCAGTCTTCTGTTTGAAAGACCCTGCACTTTTATTTCCATAGACACTGCTTTTCAAGCAAAATCTGAACCTTCAGTTACAGACTGTGCTGGAGCTGTCAGGAAGAATGGGAGACCTGGAGTCCAATAAATTTGGTCTCTCCACCAAAATATTTCCCTTTTCACAATTCCCATACCTGGAACCTGGAATGTCAGGGGATGTTGATGTTGAGACTACAAAGTTTAAGTAACAAAGAAACTAATGGTCTTAAAATGAGTTCAGTCACAATAATTTCCAATCATCATGAAACCCAGGTAGTGTCCCAAAGCAACAAGCTTTTATTCGTCACAGACAAGACATCCTCAGTAACAAAAAATCAGAGATATTTTAAAAATCCTAGTTAAGGAAAATATTATTTATGTATTTGCAACCCACATTCCAAAATCAGGTATTACAAAAAGCATAATAAATACTCATAAAAAGACTTTTAACTAGAATCGCTTTCGGCTACCTGATGCAATAAAGTCTTCATCAGGTCTGTGACAAGAACTAAAATAAAAAGAAAAAAAACCTCAGCTATCTAATTATAAACATAATCTAAATATAAAACTATTTAGTTTTTATGCACACTAATACACATGGATGGATATTTACTAAATGATAGTAGACAGACGTATTTTTATATTTATAGCGTTCTAGTTAGATTTGCAAGTTGCAAGTAGATAGTGTTTTCCTTAACTAGGATTTAGTTTGATCTAATCAGTAGTATTGTGTGGGGATAGGTACTTGTTCTAAAATGCACTTTTACGGCCCTGTTTATACTGTTTGACTTGAACAGGCTGGTTTAAAATTAAACTGTATTTATATTTTCCACACCTACTTTTAAGTATATAAAATCTGATATGTTTATCATTGTTCAAATATTTCTGATTTTTTGTTACTGAGGATCGCTTGTCTGTGATGAGTAAAGGCTTGTTGCTTCGGAACACTACCTGGGTTTCATGATTTTTGGAAATTATTGTGACTGAGCTCATCAATGAAGTTTTAAAACCACAGTTTCTTTGTCATTTCTTTTTTTTCCTCAACACTTGTGGTGGTGAGGTTGGAACTAGACCGATTCCTGTGCTTGTTCATTTTTTATGACTATTCAGATTTTAGGTACCACTGGATTTTCCTAATGGGGTGTCTTGCAAAAGGGATCAAATGAATCATAGAAGCCATGACTCCATGAATCCTGGGAAACAAGGGAAATTCCCTGGCTGAGGCAGTAGTTTGAGTGGAAAAACACAGGAATAAATCTACATAAATATCCTCATTTTCCTATGAGACACTTAAGGAAAACAATCCTGTGAGAAGGAGTTAAAGAAGCATTGTATATGTCCTCCTGGATCCCCAGACTGTGTAGGAGATCCCTTACCAAGATGAGAGATTTCTGATGCTTTGATAAAGATTATGTAAAGATAATAAAGTCATGTAAGTAAAGAAAATGTCAAGACACTGCAGTCTGGAGAAGATTATCACAAGAGACAGAAGCTTTGTGAGTACCCTAGAAGCAGTGGATCACCAAATGGCAATGCAGAGGACCGAATGTGATGAGACATATAAAATCTTAAGAAACATCTGAAATCTGGATCTAAAGGAAAAAATATAAGGTCAACAGAAAACTCAAGTGGGAAATAAGGGATAATGTTATGAAGAGATATAATTTTTAACATGGGCACTATTAGAAACAAGTTCAGAAAGGAAAGATCCAAAACTGGTCTCCATGAATCATATTCCTGAATAAAACTATTCTCCTGACTGAGGAGGAGGGATCATTTCTATTATCTTTTGAGAGAGCAGATGCTAAATGATAGGAGGTAAAAGGGTATTGGATAATGGGAAATACAAAGAGAAAAATACAGGTTGAGACTTTCTGGAAGGATTAAGGGAAGGAAGGAGAGTCTTGCAGATAGTTATTCAGACCCTTTGTTTTTAGAGGGGTCCTCCTTTCCTTTTGAATCGTCTCTGCCATTGACTTTTACCAGCAGTTTGTTGTGTTTGGTTATTCTGCTTTTTGAAGAATGTTGTAGAGGTAGCATTAAATCCATTGAAGGAAAGCTGAAAAATCTGAGATCTCTTGATTTAGCTTACCTGTCTCATCACACTTTTTAAAGACATCTGCATCAGATGGGATTAAAACTAACTCTGTATCCAAGGGAGAATTCAGAATTTCAGCTTTGACATCTTCAGGATGGTCTTGAGTACGTAACCAAGCAAACCTCTTCATAGTTCCAGTGGCAGAAGCTCTGGAAGTGGCATCAGCAGAATCATATGCACTTTTCAGCCAATGGGTAGCCACTTGAGACACAGACACAATTAGATTTACAAAGTTTTTTTTTTCCTCAGAAGAAGATAGAGATGCCATAACATTTCTCATGTTCTCAAAAGAGATAAGTATAAATGTTAACATATGACCTTGACAGCTGAAAATTCTAAAAATAAGTGTTGCAGGAAAAATATACCCCCCCCCCCAAATCTATCAAAAGCTTTGCTGTCTTCTCAGAAGGAGAGGGGCTGGTATTAACTAGATGATTAGCAGCTGTTGGATCTGATCTGGGATAAATATATAAAGATGTATAAGATTAAGGGACTTTATATACTCTATCTGCTTTCATAAAGGCAGCAGACCGTCTGTCAGACAAGTTGCTAGCTGTGACAAAAACATCCTCCAATGCTGAAATAAGAGGAGGAATTTCAGCTGGCTCTAGAAAATCCAGTTGTAATAAATCCTAATACTTCTTCAGAGACAGTGAAATATCATTATGTTTCCACTGTAACAACTGATTCATTCTGGAAATAGTTCCAGAGAAAGAGAATTATTCAAAGGGACTGACAGAAGCCACTCTCTCCTCAGAATCTGAATCAGAAACCTGAGAAGATAAAATAGAATTTGTCCCTTCACGACCATTTTATGGTTCAAAAAACTTCAGCCTCTTCAGAAAATGAAAAAGCTCATTTTTCTTTTACTATAAACAGCCCAACTGGAAGGATAAAGAGTCTGAACTAAACCCTGAGCTAAGCTCAATAAATCACTCCTGAACAAAATGACTGAAATATGTCTAAGTTTTTGCTTCTTTTTGGCAGGAATTTCTAAAGTAGATACACTTGTCAGGAAAAAAAGTCACCTTAGGGATGGGCATACCATTCTTGTTACTTGACCTTTCTCCCAGGACCAACAAGTGTGGCTCTACCTTGCCCACCAAGGGCATTCTAACAGCTGTAGAGTATATGTCTAAGCCCAGGTCCAAGGCAGCTGTAAGGATTACATGAAAGGGAACCAAGGAAAAAGATGAATGGTCTGAGGAACCAGAAATAACCACAGCAGTCACCCTTCTTTGGTTAAGGCACTTTAGCAGCCTACTGTGATGGTGAAGGATGTTTATTAATGTTCTTTTTATGGCTGGAAGAAGGGAGAACTGAGGAACTGATAAGTTGTTAGATAGATGCGTGCTTCTCGGGGAAGCCTGGCAGCAGTAATATGTAAAATGGGAAACTAGTAAAAGAGTAACATTTTCCACCGAAAAATACTGTAAGCAGCACTACAAACACTTACCTTAGCCCCTAAAATAAAATAACACAACTTTTATCAGAGAAAAAGGTAGTTTTAAAGTAGTTTAAACATTTCACTTCTCTTTAAAAGTTACTAAAAGTCACGTGACAGTCAGTAAAAACTTCTTCATAGATTAAAATTAATATTTTCATAGAAAAAAAGCTTAGTTTCTGTCATAAAAAGCAACTGTGGATTTTTTTTCCTGAAGGAAACTTATCTACTTTGCAGTGGAAAGCTTTAATCAACCGTCAAAAGCCTGCAGGAGCTTTTCAGAGGAAGGAAAGTTCTGAAGGTCTTGGTGACCAAACCATTCTTTCTAGTCAGCTCACCTCAAGCAGATTAATGGTTTGGGCATGTTGAAAGTGCCCTTAATCTTTGGAAGCTAGCCAGGTGTTACATCCTTAGCAGGATATAACCCATATAGCTAAGGCTACTTGACGCATTAATCATAATCATGAGCATTATAGGTTCATAGGTAAGTACTAGGCTATCTTCCCGAGGGCATCTATAAGTCTAGCCAGAATGTGTTGGCTTTCGCCGCCCCCACAGATTAGTTCCCTGTGCCTCTGTCCAGCAGAGCCACTGCAGTGATCCCCAGGGTAAATTTTCTGTTTCCCATCCACTCATCAAGGTTTCTCTTGAAGAGTGTTAGTGAGAGGCTCTGCCTAATGTAGATTGGAATCCTGTTCCAAAGCATGGGGAGTCTCTGGGACAGGAATCTATCCCTCCAGCATGTCCTATTTGTCATTGTGGTGAGGTTTACATCCCTAGAGCGTGTGGCTCTCGGGGATTTGTTTTTTTTAGGTGGAGCATGTCCATCAATTCTGGGTTGGACATGGCCTTGTATGTCAGGCAGAGATCACCTCTGAGTAAGCGGTATGCAACAGAGTACAGCTGGAGTTTCTTCAGTAATTCTCTGCTTTTCTCTTCAGCCTCAAGGACAATAGCACATTATTACTTATCAGTCTTCTCCTCAGTTCATTTTATCCATTCCAAAATGTATGCTGTCATCAGTTTGTCTTTTTATACTTCAGTCTTTGTCAATTACCCTTAATCCAAGTATTAAAATATCTAAACTTTCTTCCAACATAATAACTGCAAACTGTACTGTTTATTACCTTGTATGCCCTTATAGCAGCAGACATCCTGGAACTAATGTTTTCCTGGAAAGGTATGTTTTGCCAAAATAGAATCGGAGGGCAATATTGATGAGATTATTTCATTCTAGTCTCTAGTGTCAAATCAAAATTGCATTTCCTTAGAATATGAGCAGTGATAAACTCTATTAAGTCTGAGAATGTTCAACAGAAATGTCAGTTGCAGGTATGCAGTGACTTGAATATTTGTTGCTTATATTTATTACACAATTTGTAAAAAAAAAAGTGTTTGCAAAAATGTAAAAAAAAAATAATTAGTTAATTAAAAAAGTAATAAAATGGAAAACAAATGAAATAATACCATTTTTAAAAAGTGGAATTTTGCATATTTCAGTTCTGGTTTTCATCTCACCTTCCCTTCCTGACTCAGCCAGTGTATCATATTTCCTTACTTGTAAGACTCATTTATAATTAATGAAAGGTGCTCAAAGGTTCACAGGTGGAAGGGAACTAGGCAGTCAGTCGTCAGACTATTTTCAGTCCATTGAAATCACCCAATATTTATCTTCTCTTCAAAGAGCAATAGGCAAGATAGGCCAGGTGATAATTTGAGTGTGGACATCCATTATGCAGGATAGTCTTGAATGCAGCTACCATACTGCAGGGATAGTCTATTCTATAAGTGGGAAATATGCAGGGATAAGAACCTGTCATACCAATTTGTTATTCATTTTCTGATAGAGATTAAGGTCCTTTGTATGTGTATTTGAGGAACCATTAGTTCTATGAAGATAAATTGGATCCAGGAGTGTGGGATCTTCCAGTGCCCAAAAGGCCATACAACGATCATTGCAAAAGTTTATAGGAAAAAGAATACAGAGATAGACCTGACAATCAGATTGGATAACTACAGGACTTGAGGCTAGTTACTTTTGGTTTGGAATTTCTGGGGTTTCACCAGTTGACCAATATGTTTCAACAGACACATACCAAACATGGCATTATCTTGAACAATGGGGCAGATAAGGGGTGAGTGCAGAAGAAATGGGACTTCTTTGGTTCTAGATATGTCCTTGGCTATTAGATGGGATAGATATTTTTTAAACTGCAGAAGTGACATGATGATCACAGGATGTAAAAAAGGAATAATTAGTAGAGCATATAAAATATTGCACGATAACTATAAGAATCAATCAGAGGAGGTTAGAAAGGATTGGTAAGAGAGATTGGATAAGCAATTCACAAAGAAACAATGGGAGTATATATGTATGTCCCCCAACTATACCAAAATCCTTGCACAGACAGCGAGTGCAAAGGCCAAATTTGTGTTTTTTCACATTGCTAAAGGCTTTTTTGGTCCGAAGCCAGTCTGCTTTCAGACTTAACAAAGTCTTGGATTCCTCATATTTGTGCAGGCTGTCTCCCAAATATGCAACAAAATCCAGAAGATTTAGGATTTTTGCCTTTAAATGCTTACACAGATATTTTTATAGGGTCCCTATTAAATTGCCGAACGTTTCAAAGTTCGAATGTCATATAGTCGACACCATATGATCGAACTTTGAAAATTTCGAAGGTGAAAGGCAACAGCTCCATACGCACAGAATGAGAAAATTTCCCTTTTCTGCACTGAAGTGCAGTCTCAGAGTTGGTATATTTAAGTAGGGGGATGTGGGGGGCTTGCCCCCCTGCTCAGAGCATTAAGTTTTTTTTTTTTTTTTACTTTTTTGTTATATATTCGAGGTTTCAAGTTTTGCTTATATATTGTCGAACATATGAGGTTCGAAATGTTGAAGCTTCGAATATATAATATAGATCCTTTTTATACCCCAAGAAGACTCCAGAGAATTTTTTTCTCAGGTAGACAGTAAATGTTGGAGGTGTGAAGGGGAAGAAAGATAATTAGGAACATATTTTCTGGAAGTGCAGTGAGTTGGTAGACATCTCTAGTGGGGTGGGTTTGGCATATGGTTTAGGTCTTTGCTTCATAGACATAAGGTACAAGGTTTGATTCTGACCTCAGATTATTGACTAAGTTTACAATGGCCTTTCAGGGTAGTTAGCCTAGTATTCACCTATGAAAAGGTCGCCAAATGCAAAGAACATGGCATTAGAGAACCTCCACAAGCTTCAGGGAAAGTGACTCAGCAGGTAGCACAAAAGTTCTACTAAGTCTCATGGGAATAGCAGAAAGATAATCAGCAGACACAATGCATAAAGGATACCAGCAACAATCTGCTAACCAGTCCAGAGGATGTCATTGGCAGATGGAAGGAGCACATCAAGATGTTTCTGAGTGAAGAAAACTTCAAGGAACCCTGTACTGTCACATGAGCAGCTTATAAGAGGAAGAAGAATCCACTTTAAAAAAGTATGCAGTGCACTAAAGAAAATAAAGTTAGGGAAGTGGCAGGCTTGAATGAAGTCATGGAATGTATGAGCAAGAAGCTGGATGTGTTAGTGGAGAAGTATCTCCTGAGGGTACTCAAAGTATATAGAGAAAAACATATCCCAGAAGACGAGAACAGGTGTTTCAATACAAGCATACAACAACAGAGATATTCACAACTGCAGATAGTACAAAGGTATCAACCTCATGAAGGCACACAAAAGGATGACCTATAAATGAACATTCACTGTGAAAGACAGTAAGAATGGAGACAAGCAGTTCCAATTCAGAACAAGATTCAATATACGCAATCTGATATTTGAAGTGAGACAGACAGTGAAGAAGATGGGACTGCAAAAAAAGACAAAGCGGGCATTCCTCAACATGGAGAAAGCATATGCAAGGTTCCAAGAAAGCTGATGTGTGCAGTCCTACAATTGTTTGAAATCACAGAAGCACTGGTAGAATTACTGAAAGCAATGTACAACGAGCCACTGATACATAAGAACAGTGACTGAACTCACTGAGGGGTTCCCAGTTTGCCAAGGTGTGCAGCAGGATTCAGCTTTGTGTTCACTCCTGTTCATACTGGTGATAGACTACATCAGTAAGTACTTAAAACGGGACAGATCAACAACACTGTCATGTAGGTGATGTGGCACTGCAAGCAGACTCTAAACAGGAGCTTCAACAAAGGATATGGGGCTGAAATGCAAAACTGAAGGTGTACGAGATGAAACTGAGTACAGAAAGACAGTCAAGGGTCTACATAAGCCTAGCCAGCAAGGTACCATAGCTTATGCCACCCAAGAAAGTTATTTTCCTGCGCCACTGTCCAGCAGAGACACAGAAGTGATCCCCAGGGTGTATTTCCTATTTCCCATCCACTCATCAAGATTTTTCTTAAAGAGTGCTAATGAAGAACTTTGCTTGACATAGATGGGTAGCTTGTTCCAGAGTATAGGAAGTCTCTGGGACAGGAATCTATCCCTCCAACATGTCCTGTTTATTGTGATGACAAGGTTTAGGTCCCTAGAGCATGTAGCTTGGAGGGACTGGGATTTCTTTAGGTGTAGCATGTCCAACAGCTATGGGTTTGACATAGCTTTATGTGTTAGGCAGAGATCACCTCGGAGTAGGCGATATGCTACAGAGTAAAGCTGGAGTTTTTTGAGGCGGTCAGTGTAGGGCATTTGTTTGAGGCCAGTAATCCTCTTCATGAGGTACTTCTGTGGCCTTTCCAGCTGCTGCAGATGTCTTGTGAGGTACATTCCAAAAGGGGCGTTGTACTCTATAATGGGTATAATGAGTGACGAGTAGAGGGGAACAATGACCTCTTTTTTCCTGGATGAGAACCCTTTTATGATGAGGTGTGCCACGTAGAAGGACCACAGAGGAGCAGTATCAGAACAGGAAGGGTTGCCATTCCATCAACTGTCAGGAAGTGTGAGTGATACATGAGGGTGCATCACTAATGTGTTGGCTCAGCATCCTGACAGTGCACCTGATTCTCACATATGGCACACAAACTCACTGTTTGTCTCACCCTGCATGGTAGGATATCCTTTCCTACTCTTCTGTATGAGTATGTTTTGAAAAAAATATTGCTTACTATTAAGCCCCCTTTCCTTTTATGTGCCACTCTCCCTTCTTAATTTGGCTTGTGATTTAGGCTACCCACTTGAACTTTAGCTAATGACATCAGTATGCAATCCTAGGGAAACTGCTGAGGAATACTTCAACATCACCTTGGCACAGATACAGATGGCCGCGGAGTGAGCATTTGGCCTGCTAAAAGCACGTTTCCATTGCCTGGATGAGTCTAGGGGTGTCCTTCAGTATGATCTTGCTACTGCATGCTACATTCTGCACATGATGATGCATCAGTATGGTGTGCAGGTGCCCCCTAATGGCAGTGTAGCTACTACTATCATTCCTAACACTACTGATGATACTTCCAAGATGCACACTGAGTAACAGATTGTTTCTAGCTCTCCCAGTGTGAAAACAGAAACTCAGCAGAGAAGGCAGGTAGACGTGTTTATGGGTAAATTTCAGTAACTGGCTAGTAAGTACACTGCCTGGATGCCAGGAATAAAGAAACAAAACACATAAGTCCTGGAAAAAAATCATCTACAAAAAGTGAGGAGGAAACACTGCCAGGGGAGAGTTCTGCAGCTGTTCAGCAAAAAGTAATGCAACCTTCAGACATGACTTCCAATAACCTACAAGAAGATATAAGACAACTGCATACAGACCTGGTTAAAATAAACAAAACACTGACAGAGTGTATCAACACAAACAACAAAAGGCTGGAACAAATATAAGAAGCTTTAAACAGATATTTGGATTAGATTATAAAGCTGCAAAAATCAGAGATCAAAATGAAGCAAAGGCTGTCTGAATATGAGACTGCTGAGGAAGAGATGCTTAAAAAAATAATACAACTAGGGGACAGAGCACATAGGGAAAACCTGAGATTTTCAGCTATACCTGAGAAGCTGGAAGGAACAGACTGCATTAATTTTATGAAAGCTCAAATAAGCAGGAACTGTTAGTTGAACAGGCACATCATTTGTATGCTCTAAATCTAGCCATAAGAATGCAGCCTAAGCCTATAATAGTAAGGATGCAATCCTACCAGCAGAAGGAGTTGATTCTAACAAAACTGTGGAATAAGGACAAAATACTAAAAGTGGGAGATAGCAAAGTGTTTGTGAAAAATGATTACTCATTGTACACCAGGTAAAAGATAAGTAAATTAATTCCACTATTCAGAAAATATTGAGATACAGGTGTGAGATTCAAACTACTGTGTCCAGCTATCTTCAAGGTATTCTTCCCTGGAGGGACAAAATTTTTTAATGAAATGCATGCTAAGAAGGAAATACATAAGTTTGTCCAACTAAAACTGAGCTGTGAAATAGAAGGAAATTCTGCTTCTTGTTCTACACAGAGAGACTGTACCTGTGAAACCTTTTCCAGTATTTGAACTAAAAATGTTGGAGAGAAGGAAGGAACAGTACACTGGAAATGAAGCAGAAACAAGATTTGGGTGACGGAGAAGAACAGTAATAAAATCAGTAATGATGTGGGATTACAATGCAATAATTATTTTTGTGACAGAACAAGAAAATCTGAAAATATTGGACTTATTCAAATTTTGTTTGACTTGTGGGGGACTCTAAAGTATATGCCTACTTCATGTCATTAATGTTTGAAAAATGCTTTGGGGAGAGGAAGAGAGAGGAGAACACTAACTGTAAGTAAAAAAACTTTCTTTTCTTAATAGTACTGCATTTGTGGTGCATGGCTTTCTTTGCAGGATATTTTTAAGTTTAATGGGGGTTGTAAACAGGTGGTGTTTTTCTTTTTCTCCCCTCTTCTCTTTTTTGTCTTGTACAATTTTGAGAAATATAGGGAATGCAATGATCATAAAACAAAGGGAGTCTGGTTAAAAAGGCATGACAAAGTTCAAATTAATGTGCTTTTTTCATTCTTGTATGGGGAAATGACTGATAAAGGACCTTTGTTTTAAGAGAGAAAGAGAGAGCAAGTAAATGAAAAAGAATATTGAATATTAAATAATATGAGGCTTTTTTTCTAGCAGTTTAATGTAAGTATACTAAGTAGCATTTCTGCAGCTTGTCTGCATATCTCCATGGAGACAATCTGATAAAGAGAAACTGGAGACAGTCTGGTGGAAGGGGATTGGCTGAGGGAAAAGGAAACAAAAAGAACAGAGAAATTGGCTAGGACATAATGTTCTCTGAAAACAATCAGGGATTTTCACAGGTGTGACAGCTTTAAAGATAATGTAAAACCAATTAGACCTAAAGTAAAGTTTTCTCAGGTTAAAATACAAGGGGATATTAATATAAACAAGTGCTTTTTTTCACCCTTCTCTCTTTTTCTTTGTTCAGTTTTAAGAAATGTAGGCAACTGCAATGAAAAAAAGGAGGAGGGGAGAAGATGGGGGTAGAGAGGAAGAAGGGTCTGGTTAAGAGAGTATGACAAAAAAAAATCAGTGTGCTTTTTCCCATGCTTGTGACTGGGATAAAACCCTAGGTGTTATCCAGTAACAAGTTTATTACAAAGCATGTAAATAAAAAAAGAATATTGAATATTGTAAGGCTTTTTTTCTGATAAACAAGGTATCCTTAGCAGTTTTGTGTCTGGTGCACGTGTCACTAGAAGGAAATTTGATAAAGAGAAATGGCTTGGAGAAAGTGCTTACTGAAAGCATTCAAGTCTTTTCTCAACTGGGAAAGCTATAAAGACATACAAAATCAAATAGCACTTACTAGTAGTACAGGCTGTACCATGCATCTTAGTATGACTAACCTTTCTTCCTGGTTAACTTTAGCCTATCTGTGTAACTATCAACTTAGAACTTATTTTCTTATTAGGAAGCAAAAACTTCAATATTTTAAGATGTACATAGTTTTGTCCATTATTATTACGTTAATAGGTTTTAGGAGGGTTTGGGGGGGTTGTTTGTTCTGTTTGAGGGCTTTCAAAAAAAATTAGGTAAGATGCGGCATAGGCACAAGTGGCTATGACACGAAACTGTATAAAAGACAAACCTGCCAAACAGTATATACATGTAGCATAAACGTTGGAACTAGACATTTAAAAAAAGCAGTTATACATAAACGGTGGTAATAATAACTATATAATAAAATTATGCTTTCTGTAATGTCTTTCAATCTGAATGGTGTTACATATAAACATAAAAAAGAAAGAGTAGTGAATTATATTAAAAAATGTAGAGTGCAACTAGCTATAATACAGATGACACACTTGTAAAGAACTGAACATGTGAATGTGATAAAGAAAGATTTTCAGGATGGTTATTCAGCAGAATATCTGGGGAAAAGAAAAAGAGGAGTACTTATTTTAATTGCAAGAGGAGCTCCAATAGTGACAGAAGAGGAAAAGAAAAGATAATAATGGAAGATACATAGTACTAGGGGGCTACTGGCTAGGGAGGAGGATTACACTGGCATGCATTTACATCCCCACTAAAACTGCTATAATTGAAAATAAAAAAATTCTGGGAAAAATAATCAGCTTTCAGCAAAGAATATTACTTGTAGGTGGAAACTGGAATTTGGTTTGCAAAAGTGAAGATGTGTCTGGGGAGCCTAGAAAGGAAAATATAACAAAGGAGAGTAGATATCTGAAGAAATTTATGAAAATGTTTGGCATGGAAGTTCGGAGTGAATTTACATATTACTCACTGAGATACAAAAACTGGGCTAGGCTAGATAGATTGTATATATCATAGGAATGTCTGCATTTAATTTAAGGTCTTGAAATGCACCCAATAACAATTTCAGATCATGCGCCAATAATAACTAAAATAAAAATCCAAGGTAATGAAATAAAAATGAGACTGGTGCTTTCCCACCTATCGTTTGAAAAAAGAATTCAAGGAATGGGTTTTGGAATTAATTTAGGAACTACTAGAGAAGATTGAATTTTCTTCTGAAAACATAGTTAGGGAGTGAGATAAAATTAAAGTGGAGTTTAAAACTAGGGTTAAAATAAAAGAAAGGGAGATATGGTTAAATGGTAACATTAATTATTTAGCGGGACTGGCAAATGTTAAAGTATTGCAAAACTGGGGGAATCTCTCAGAATGAGAAAAGGAGCAACTACAGAATGCTAAACAGAAAATAAGGGATTACTTCGACAATATGCACGAGTTTAGAAAGATTGCTGTTAAGCAACTATTTTTTGATAATAATTCTAGAGCACAAAAGCTTTTAGCACAATAATTCAGGAAAAAGAAAGTGAAAAAGGCTGTCGCCAAGCTTAGGGAGCCTATAACAAGGAAGATAACAAGAGACCCTGTAGAAGTATTAGAAATATTTTGGAAATTTTATGTAAGTTTGTATAAAGCAGAGAAAAATGGAAATCAAGAAAAGGTACAAATGGAAATGTTTATGGAACAATTAAATATGCCAAGGTTAGAGGTAGATGGGGCTCAATTACTAACAGTTAAGATAGGAAGGGATGAGATAAAATGTATAACCAATCTACAGGAAAGTCCCCAGGAATGGATGGTATTCCTGTAGAAGTTTGGAAGTTAGAAGGGAAAAGACTGATAAAGATCTGGAAGGTTTTGTTTAACAGTATTTTAAGAGGAGGAGAAGTACCAGCATCCTGGAAGAAGGCAGTGGTAATGCTAATACCTAAAGAGGGTAAAGATCCATTAGATCCAGCTTCATACAGGCCCATTTCAATACTAAACCATGACTATAAAGTGTCCATGTCTATAATAGCTAAAAGAATAACAAACGTAATGCCAAAATTGATAGATATGGATCAATGTGGTTTTGTGGAGGGGAGGCAAATATTTGACAACTTTAACAGAACACTGATGATGCAGAGGAAACCAGAATGTAAGAAAATACCAATGTTGCTGACAGGTCTTGATGCAGAGAAAGCATTTGACAGAGTAAGCTGGGACTTCATGAGCAGGCCAATGGAAGCATTTGCATTTCGTGAAAAAATTATAAGGTTGATTAGGAGAATATATGAGGGATTGGAGGAGAAAACTAAAGTGGGCAGGGTTCTCTCTGATAATTTCTGCTTGAACAAAGGATCCAGGCAGGGGTGTCCTCTTTCCCTTTTGTTATTTGCATTATATTTAGAACCACTAGCAAAGAAAATAAGGGACTCAGAAATTCAAGGATATACTTGTTATGGTAGTCAAGAAAAACTGGCTCTGTTTGTAGATCATATTATTTTTATACCTGACAAAACCAGAGACATTACAGTGTTATGGAACATTATGAGGCAGTTTCAAATAAAAGATAAATCAAAAACTGAGAAAATGGAAGCTTTGCTATATGGGTATAGATAGTAAGATTCAAGCAGTCAAAATGTTTTTAGTCTCTTTAGTCTTATACACAGGTCAGGCATATTTTTATCAACCAGAGGAGAAGTTGTGGAGAACAATTAATAAAGAGCTGAAGGGCTTTATCTGAGAGGGGACGATGGCAAGAGTCTAGTGGGATAAGTTGATTCTTCCAGTAGAACAGGGCTGATTGGGATTACCTAGTTTGAAGGGGTATTTCAAAGTTACACAGTTAATGCTCCTAACACAAGCAGAAAACTATCATTCAAAGTAGAAAGGGATGATGTTGAAACGGGGGGGGGGGGCTCAAGAAACAAGGAGAGACTGGGATTTTGGATGCAGGCCTTTAAGGAGAATAACAATAATCATACAGAATATGATATCTATTAAGTAGCAAAAAGTATTCTAAAAACTAAGCAAACACAGGAATGGAGAAAGGAGATTCTGCTGATAGGGATCACTGCAATTAGGGATATAGACAATAGGCAAGAGGGGGCTGGAATTTTTTGGAGAAAACTGGCAAAGGAACCAAGGTATTGGTAGCAAATAACTATAGAGGGAAATGTAATAGAATGGCAAGAGGCCAAGAATTTATTTGGACTGCAGGTTAGTGATTGCCTTCCCTATCAAGGATTGATATCAGAGTATAGGCAAACAAAGAAATAGGGTGGTCCTAAACAACATATGAGCACTGGTAGAGTTTTTAGTAGAATCTAGAACAGAAGCTGCCATTAAAAAAGGAATAATTAGTAGAGCATATAAAATATTGCATGATAACTATAATAATCAATCAGAGGAGGTTAGAAAGAATCGGGAAGAGAGATCGGATAAGCAATTCACAAAGAAACAATGGGAGGATATATGTATGTCTCCCAAATATTAAACAAAATCTATAAGATTTAGGATTTTTGCTTGGAAATATTTACATAGATATATTTTTATACCCCAAGTAGACTCCAGTGAATTTTTCCTCAGGTAGACAGCAAATGTTGGCAGTGTGACAGGAAAGAAACAGGTATTTGTGAACATATTTTCTGAGTACAGTGGGTTGGCAGACTTTAAGGATTCCCTGCTGGATGCACTGTTGGAGATGCTGGGTGGGCAGATTAATGTAATGAGGTAGATGATTTTTCTGAGCTATGATACAGAATCGGAAGTGCCTAGACATGGTAAGGTCTTGCTGTGTCTAATTATGGTGGCTGACAAACAAAAATCATTCAAAAATGGAAATCAAAATCTAAACCAACTATATTAGTAGTAGTGAATATAAAAGAACTGGAACAGAGATCTTTAGAAAAAGGTAGGAGCAAACTACCTAAAAAATGGGAATTGTGGGAATAATACATAAGAGGAGGAATGAGGTTTAAAAGAAGGCAGGACATAAATGAATATTTGACTGAAAATGATTGGGTAGATTATAAGTGATGTATAATGTTTGCATCTGGGAATGTGTCAGTATGGTTTGTTATGTAAAATGCTTGCAACTAGGATTGTGTCAGTGTGGTTTGGTATATTATAAGTGATGTATAATGTTTGCAACTGGGAGCTTGCAACTAGGATTGTGTTGGTGTGGTTCATTTTCATTTATATAAATGTTTGATTGCTTATGTCATAAGTGATGGTTTAATAAAGATGGTTCTTATTTAAAAAAGGGGGCAGGAATTGAATAATTTATGTAATGTTGCTTAGGTTTTATATATATATATATATATATATATATATATATATATATATATATATATATATATATATATATATATATACATATATATATATATCTATATATATATATCTATATATATATATATATATATATATATATATATATATATATATATATTTATTGGGTCTACCTCAGTAGACCGACAGTACACAAGAATGACATTCACAACACTGAGACCAGAAGACCGACAACGGAAATAACTGACAGTTCGAAATCCCGACGCTGAAAACACTGACATGTGAAATGAGCACGACCATGTAAGTATGCGATAGTGACGGACGTTAGGGTGCGGGTAAGGTAAGTGTGCAATAGTGATGGACCTTAGGGTTAGGGTGCGGGTAAGGTAAGTGTGTGATAGTGACAGACATTAGGGTTAGGGTGCGGGTAAGGTAAGTGTGCGATAGTGACGGACCTTAGGGTTTTGGTTTGGGTTAAGGTTAGTGCAAAGATAGCTGTGTATGTAAGGTTTAGTGTAGGTTTGTAAGGTTTTTGGTGTGCTTGTGTTGTGTGTGTGTTGTGAGTCGGTGTTATGGTGTTTGGTAATGTAGACTGTCGGTTTTGTGTGGTGTCGGTGTTTTGGTGTCGGCGTTTTGGCTGTCAGGTTTGTGGTGTGTCGATGTAGTGTAGGGGATCTATATATATATATATATATATATATAGCAATATATCTGAAGTATAATGTTTATTTAATACAATTTGATTAATTTTGTATGAATGTAAATTTGCCTGTGTCACAAGTGATAATTCAATAAAGGTGTCTAAAAAATAAATAAAACATTAAGTACATTGGAGCCTGTTTCTGCTCTTCAATAAAGCGGCTTGGTGGAGTTCGTAAATTTTGTGTTTGTTTTATAAATAAAACATTGAAGGAATATATCAACTCAAATAACAAAAGGCTGGAAAAATAGAAGAAGCTTTAACCAGCTATTCAGATGAACTGATAAAAATGAAAAAAATCATAGGCTGAATTGTAGAAAAAGCTGGCTGAGTATGAAGCTTCTCAAGAAGAGCTATTTCAAAAAGTAATAGAGATAGAAGATAGAGGATGTAGAGAATAACATATTTTCTGCTGTAAAAGAGAAACTGGAAGGAACAGACTATTAGTTTTATGAAAGCACATATAAGCAACTGGACTAGTATTCCACAACAGAATTTGTTAATAGAAGGGGCACATCGAGTGTTCATAGGTTCATATGTAGGTACTAGGCTATTGGCCCTAGGGCCTATATAAGCCTAGCCAAAAAGGTACCCTGGCTTTCCCCACCAAAGAAAATTATTTTCCTGTGCCCCTGTCGAGCAGAGCCACAGAAGTGATCCCCGGGGTAAATTTCCTATCTTCTATCCAATCATCAAGATTTTTCTTGAAGCGTGCTAATGAGGAGCTTTGTTTGATATAGATAGGTAGTTTGTTCCAGAGTATGGGAAGTGTCTGGAACAGGAATCTATCCCTCCAGCATATTCTGTTTATTGTGGTGACAAGGTTTAGGTCCCTAGAGTGTGTAGCTCAGAGGGATTAGGACTTCTTTAAGTGGAACATATCCAACAGCTCTGGGTTTGACATAGCTTTGTATGTTAGGCAGAGATCGCCTCTGAGTAGGCGATATGCGATGCAGTAAAGCTGGAGTTTTTTTGAGATGGTCTGTGTAGAGCATCTGTTTGAGTCCGGTAATCCTCTTTGTGAGGTATTTCTGTGGCCTTTCCAGTTGTAGATGTCTTGTGAGGTACATACCAAAAGGGGCACTGTACTCTATAATGGGTTTAATGAGTGATGAGTAGAGGGGAATAATGACCTCTTTTTTTCCTGGATGAGAAACCTTTTGTGATGAGGTGTGCCACGTAGAAGGATTTCCTGACTACTATGGCAATGTGATTATCAAAGGAGAGACTACTGTCAACCTGTGTCCCAAGGTCTCTTATCACACTTTTGGTGTTAAGTAGACTACTGCCTATGTGGTAGTTCATGGGTACAGAGCTTTTACCAAAAGGGATGACAATGCACTTTTTGGCATTGAGCTTGAGGCCATGGCTTTGACACCAGGCATCTGTCTCAGTGAGGCCCTTTTGTAGGATGTCCATATCATTAGGAGTTTCGATTATGGCTCCCAGTTTGCAATCATCTGCAAACTTCATCAGCCAACGATGCTCCATGTTAGCCTGTACCTCAGAGAAGTATATACCAAACAGGAGAGGACCCAGGACTGAACCCTGTGGTACTCCACTTGTCACTGATCTGAAGTCTGATTTGGAGTCTGCTACTTTCACGGTGTGGGTTCTTTCAGTGAGCCAGCTGGCAACCTATCTTGTGACATAGGGATTTATACCTAGTTTAGTGAGTTTATAATTCCAGAGTCGGGGATGGTGTTGAAAGCCTTGGTGAGATCTAGATAGGCTGTGTGAACCACCTTACCCTCATGTATGGCTTTGGTGACTGCTTCAAAGAAGTCTGTCAGGTTTAGGAGACATGATATGCATTTACAAACCCGAACTGGGTGGGGTCCAGAGTTGGGAGATTACCAATGTCATTGTTTATAAGTTCCACGATGATATGTTCCATAGCCTTGCAGACCAGGCTCGTCAAGCTAATGGGACAATAGTTCCCGGAGTCCTTGGTGGCTCCCCCTTTGTGGAGTGGGATAACCATCACTGTGTGTCATTCAGTGGGCACAAAGCCTGAGGTGAGGCTATGATTGAACATGGCACTTAGGTGGGGTGCCAGTTCGCTCTGTAGTTGATGTAGAATGCAGCCTGGGATGTTGTCAGGTCCCATGGATGCTGTGTTCTTGACTTTGGAGAGTGTGGTTTTTACCTGTGCAGCCATGATTACAGGAACTTTGCATTCTTCTGATATAGAGATGGGCCCTTTGGGGGATAAGAGGGGGATAAAGTTAGCACTGAACCTATCTGCCAGGATGTTGGCAATATCAGTTGGTTCTGTATATTTAGTGCCATTGTGGTGTAACTCAGAGCAGATCTGAGTGTTGCCATTGACATTCTTGACATAGCTATAGAATGCTTTGTGGTTGTCTTTAGAATCAGTGGCGATTTTGTTTTCGTAACTAGCTTTGGAGGATTTTATGAGGGATCTCAGCTTCTTACTGAGGCTGACCAGGGAGTTCCTCCAATCATGGGATTTTACTCTTTTTTGCAACAGTTTCTTTCTTCTCTTGTAGAGTTTGCTTATGGTAGAGGACCACCATATTGGCTTCCTTTTTTTGAAGGATAGCATCTTCGTTCTGTTAGGTATTGCACGATCCATGCACTCGTGTAAGTGCTTATAAAGTGCACTTGTGTAGGATTCAGCAGTCGTACCTCTATTGTCCGTCTGCATGGGTGTCGTGAAGTTTGCCACTTCTGTCTTAAGAATCGTGAAGTTGGCTTTGGAGAAATTTTTTAAGGTGGTTTCCGTAATGGTGGGGCGGGATGTGGATGTCTAGGGAAATTAGCTTGTGGTCAGATCTGACCAACGACGAATTGACCTCTGGTGTGGAACACCAGTTGCCCATGTTGGTAATGACCAGGTCTAGGATATTGCTGCCCCTGGTGGGTGTGTGGATAAGTTGATCCAAGGCATTGCAGTTTATGAATTCCATAAAATGTTGAGCAAAAGAGTTGGTACATGAGTAGTTTTCCCAGTTAATGGTGGGGTAGTTGAAATCACCCATTATTAGGGTGTTAGGTTGTACCCTAATATTTTCCAGTGTATCAAGAAATGAGGAGTGGGAATCCTAGGGCATGGTGGGAATTTGGATTGCAGTCTTGACCAGAGTTAGTTGCACTTGGATAATCTCTGATGCATTATGCTGAGCAATTAGCCTGGAGGTGCGGATATCCTTAATGAATATGGACACGCCTCCACCATTAGTTTTTCAGTCCAAGTTAGGTGGCCGAAAGGTGTGGTATGAATTATAGCATGGTAATGCAGGGGTGCTCTCTGGAGCCTTGAATCAGGTCTCTGTCACTGCACAGATTTCAATGTTCTCCACTTTAAGGAGTGCCTCAAGTGAGTGCATTTTGAGGTTTAGACTTCTAGCATTGAGTAGCATTATCCTCAGATTTTGCTTGCTTGTACCTGTTACAGTGGTGAATTTGTCATTTGAACCTTGCCTAAAAAGGCACTATAGGGGTGGCAAGAGCCTTAGCAAGTATCTGGAATCTGAAGGGTGACAGGTGCAGGCCATCTCTGGCAAAGCATCATGGTCTGTCAATCATGTCATCCCAGGCAGACAGATGCTGGATCCCATTAGAATGACACCAGAATCTTAGCCAATTGTTGAAGTCAATCATTTTGTCCTTGTACTGTGGTAGTATTCTGGGTGATGGCAGGATGCTACTCAGGGCTAGGGTCATACCTGCCTGGGCTACAAGATCGGACAGCTCCTCCATGTCTCTTTTCATGTAGTCCAGGGAGGTATGTCTCAGGTCATTCACACCAACATGGACAACGGCAGAGTCATATTTGCACTTGTTGTGGAGTGACCTGAGTGGGTGCATTATGTGGCAGATTCTGGCACCCAACAGGCAGCTGACAGTAACTTTCTCCTTGTTTAGCCTGGTGAGTGGAACATCAGTGTGGCTGACTTTAGAGTCAACTATTACTAGAGTGTTGGGTATGTTGTTATGCCTTATGGGCTGTGGTTGAGTGGCACACTGAGTTTGTGGGCTATGTGTCATTTGGGTTGTGTTGAGGGGTGGAGATTCCTTGTGTTTCTGCATTGGAGGTCCCTGTTACTTGGGCAGATTTTTATTGAGAACCTCCACGAAGGTAGGTGCGTGTTTTGGGTTTCTATGTGTCTGTTTTGGTGGTGTAGGGTTTGAGGGACTATGTGATGAGTGTGGTGTGGTGCAAGTGTTTACCTTCTCCTCTTGACTGTCTAGTCCAGTCTTAGGTGAAGAGAGCTTTTCTTCTAGTTTGGATATATAAGTGCATTTCTCACAGGTTGTAGTGTTGGGTGGTAGGAGGAGAGGGTTGTCTGTGTACATGAGGCAATTGCTGCATTGCCCCAAGATGCCCAGATTCATCAGGTAGACAGGAGAAAACACTGGGAGTTGACCCTTAGACATGCCTGGATAGGTGCTTATTTATTAAGTACTAAAAACTGTTTTCCTCTAGACAAGTGAGGAAACTTGAGTGCTGCAGTAATTTGTAGCTTATTTAGTGCTTACAATGAGTTCTGAACAAGTGCTGAGCTCAAAGAAACAGATGTAAAAAAAAAAACTGGCTAGTTCTAAGGGAAAATTCAAAGAGCGGACTTTATGGCGCTGGGAATAGTATAACCCTATCTAAGCGGCAATGGATAAAGTGTTTTTTTTTGTTTTTTTTTTTAGATAAGCTACATAGTGCTTACCACTCCCACTGATGACCTAGAAGGCTTCCCTTCAACACAGAAAGGCTTGGGGGCTCAGAAACTTACAAACAGTCATGGATGCAGCAAATTTGTATCTGGACTAGACTACTTACAGGAAAGGCAGGAAACAAGCTTAGAATTTTTTTTTTTGTAAAGTGGAAAGGGAGAAAGGAGGAGCAGAAGATCATTCAAGGTTAAGAAACTAAGTGGGTTGGCCTTCTCAAATGTTCTCCCTGTATTAGGTAGAATGAGGTTATGACACTAGACTGGGAGGAGTGTCACAGATCAAATTTACAGTAGGGGTGGGGAACTGCAAAGCCACCAAGTGTAAGAACAGGATACCAATAGAGAGGGAGGGTGGGAAACAAAAATCAGAACAAACAAACCCAAACAGATGCTTAACAAGTGTAGAAAATTTCCAGTTAATACCTCACACACTGCGAAACTAGCTAGAAACCTATGCAGCAGACAATAAAAGTGTTATAAATAACTCATAAAAATAAGCAAAAAACAGGATACTTAATGTTATATATCACAGATCAGCTTGCTCAGTGCCCTTCCTCAGATTAGCTCAGTGTGAAATGGCAGAAACACTCACAAGTTAACTTCTTAAGTAACAGAAAGTTGAAACCTGAAACAACTTTAAAAAAAGCTCAAAAAAAACAATGAGGTGCTTACTCCAAGCCGTAGTCCAGGTAACCCCAATCAGCCAATGACCATAAACACTTCCCTCTCACTGAAATTCAAGAATGGCCTTGTCTAAACTAAGATGGCCTGGAACATGTACTCAAACACACAGCCTCTACAAACAAACAACTAGGCCCAAAACACAAGCCTGAATATGAACAATGCTACAACTACCCACACTACTTAGGTAGAAAAAAAATGCAGAAATGTTTATCACAGCAGAAAAGCAGTAGTGAGCCTATAAATGAATGTTTTAAACAGATAAAGGAGCAAGGAGACTCTAGAGAATGCTTTTAACTGAAATCAAATAAGTTATATGATACACTCCTTGGCAGGAAATCAGAATAAATAAACCCAAACAGATGCTTAACAAATGTAGAAAATTTCCAGTTAATACCTCACATACAGTGGAACTAGCTAGAAAAGTATGCAGCAGACAATAAAAGTGCTATAAATAACTCGTAAAAATAAGCAACAAACAGGATACAATGTTATATATCACAGATCAGTTTGCTCAGTGCCCTTCCTCCAATTAGCTCAGTGTGAAATGGCAGAAACACTCACAAGTTAACTTCTTAAGTAACAGAAAGTCAAAACCTGAAACAAGTTTTAAAAAAATCTCGAAAGATGCAATTAGGTCCTTACACCAGCTGTAGTCCCGGTAACCCCAATCAGCCAATGACCATCAACCCTTCCCTCTCACTGAAATGCAAGAATGGCTTTGGCTAAATTAAGATGGCCTGGAGCATGTGCTCAAACACACAGCATCTACAAACAACTAGGCCCAAAACACAAGCCTCAATATGGACAATGCTACAACTACCCACACTACTTAGGTAGAAAATAACTGCAGAAATGTTCATCACAGCAGAAAAGCAGCAGTGAGCTTTAAATGAACATTTTAAACAGATAAAGGAGCAAGGAGACTCTAGAGAATGCTTTTAACTGCAAACAAATAAGTTATATGATACACTCCTTGGCAGGAAATCAGAACAAACAAACCCATACAGATGGCTAACAAATGTAGAAAATTTCCAGTTAATACCTTACACACAGTGAAACTAGCTAGAAAAGTATGCAGCAGACAATAAAAGTGCTATAAATAACTCGTAAAAATAAGCAAAAAACAGGATCCTTAATGTTATATATCACAGATCAGTTTGCTGAATGCCCATCCTCTGATTAGTTCAGTGTGAAATTGTGTGTATGCTCCAAACCTGGCCATGAGAAAGCAGACAATACCTATATTAGTAAAGATGCAACTATACCAGCAGAAAGAATGGATCCTGACAAAACTGTGGCAGAAGGGAAAAGTATTAAAATTTGGAGAGTAGGGAGTGTTTGTGGAAAATTATTATATACTGTACATCAAGCAGAAGAGAAGCACATTTAACTAGCAATCAGAGAATGTAGACAGGAAGGTGTGAGATTCAAGCTGCTGTATCCATAATACTTTTTTCCTGGAGGATTAAATACATTTTGATGCAGAACAGGCTAAGGAGGAAATAAAAAAAAGTTTATCCAACAAAAAGTGAGCCTGCAAGGAGGTTCTTCTACTTATTCCTCTGACAGCAAAGTTCATAGACTTTGCAAATGAAATATTTTTCAGTGTTCCAAAGGCAGATGCTTGACAGAAAAAAAAACACAAAAATTGCCTAGAAGAATCATGAGTAGCTTGGAACTGAACCTGCAAGGAGGTTCTTCTACTTATTCCTCTGACAGCAAAGTTCATAGACTTTGCAAATGAAATATTTTTCAGTGTTCCAAAGGAAGATGCTTGACAGAAAAAAAAACACAAAAATTGCCTAGAAGAATCATGAGTACCTTGGAACTGAACCAGAATCTAGTGTTGGGAGATGGAGATGATCAGGAAGAAGACCAGCACTGAAATTGATGAATAAATGTGAGATTATAAACCATCAATAACAATTGTGAAATATGGCTTTGCGAAAAGTGGCTGAGAAAAGACTGGGCTTTTGCTGGCTACCTGTTTGAAATGTCAGGGCCCGTTAGAGTAGGTCCCAAAACACAGAGACTAAATGGTCAAAAAAACAGAAGTACATATGTCAAGATATGTGAGGTCTGCCAGCCTAGCTAGATATAATTTTGTAGATAATTCTGTCATTTGTAAATATATCAGGCTTGTTCTCTTAAATGTGAAGAGACTGCATTGGATGTGGAACTGCAAAAATGTAACAACAGTGCATTCAGCTGTAGGAAAGCTGATAAGTCAAGAATTTTATGGATGTTTTTGATCTCAGGGCTCAGAGCCATGGTGTCTGAACCAGCAGATTCTTTCTTTTGTTTTGAGACTAGAGTTAATTTCTAGATTTCACATATATAATGTAATTAATTGCTGTAGCTTCCTGACCAGCTGCAAGATCAAAAGGACTGTTACACTCAGTTTCTGTTAGCCTGGGAACCAGAGAAAAGCAGGGACATGAAACACTGGTTGGACAGAGAGGGTGCTGGAGGTTTTAGCTTGATCACTAGGCTGAGATCTGCACCCTATAGCTGTGCCAGTGGGGAGTCTTATTGGGGATCTGGAGAGAAAGGGAGAAACCAGCCCCAGACTGACTGTGATCTCTGTGTGCTCTGAAGGGAAATTGTACTTTACTGTGTGTGTTTGTTATCCTTCTCAATGTGGATGCCCCTCACTGGTGTTAGTGGTGAGGATTGAGGCGCCTTGACTGCTGGGCCAGTGCACAGTCATCACAACATATACCAAGTCCAAGATGGCCATTTCCCAAAATATTGTCCTTTTTCCTAGATATGGCAATCTTGGGGTTGGTATATAAGTACAGGGGCTATGGAGGGTCTGCCGACTACATCAGGGAAAGCAGGAATCCCCCCCCCCCCACAAAACAGAAGTTTAAAAGAGAAGAGTGATGCTTAGAATTTCCTTTTCTATAACTTTGATCTTTTTTTCATCCTGTTGGTACTCATTATTTTGAGTACTGACATTTCAATAGAAAGCCATTTTGTTGACTTTCTTAAACTTGTGGGTGGACTGTAAAGTATATACACTACATTATGTTTTTAATGTTTAGATGGACACTAAAGGGAAAAAAGTAACTAAGTAAACCAATTTTTTCTTAGTATTTGTATAAAACATTTCATGATATAAACTGCATGTTATATTGTACAGCAATGTTGTATAGTGTGCAGTCAAGGATATTTTAAATGTGTAGGGAGAGTCTTTTCAGTGACTGTGTGTTAAAGATATTAAGTACTTTTTTAGTTGCAAGAAGTATAGATTTTACAGTATAAACAAAACAAGAAAGGCAAACAGAAACTATTTGAACTTAATATAATCCTGCAATCTGGGTTGCTGGGGAGTGCAAAAGTGTACTGATTATATGTAGAACTAAGGTAATAATTTCTCTTGTTTTTACAAGGGTGGATATCTAGATTAATGCCCTTAGCTTAAGCTTTAAACAACTTTTTGTACACAAATAGGCTTGAAAAATAAGACAAAATGATAAAAGCCAAGAGAAATGCTAATCTTATTGCATCTGCAAAGATAATAGCTTGTTTTTTCCATTAGCAAATGTAAAATGTCTGCAGCTGAAGGCAGTTAGCCAACGGAATTTGGTACATTTTATTCTGAGTGAAAATTACAAAGATGTCTTCAAGCATCTGCAGGTTAACAGTTTTTTTTTTTTGCTGACTACTTTTACACGAAGAGAAGCTGTCTGCAGGTGCAAGCAATCATTTTGATTTCTAAGCATTCTTTGCTGACAGAGATGTAAAATTTAAAGGTACTATGACAAGCAGTTCACTGAAAATTAAAGTTTGAAATTATGGGACGTGAATAAGAGATAGTAGCATCCTCAGCAACTTTAATACTTTAATGCTTTTAACAGAACAGTGCCTACTTTAGTTTTATTTAAAGATATACATTGCAATCAGGGTAAGTGGGAATACAGGTTTCATCATATGCTTTAGCATGGTAACCTTTTTTTAACCAATAAACATTTATTTTATTTATTTTACATTTGTTGACCGGGAAAGTCTGACTAGGCTCCACAGAGCCTATTTTCAGCGGAGGCCCAGGGAGAAATGCTCCAGTCGCATGTCTTTAGAATGTGGGAGGAAACCAGAGTACCCAGATGAAACCCACATGAACACAGGGAGAACATACAAACCCCGCACAGAAGGCACCCCAGTCAAGAATCGAACTGGAGAACCTCTTGCTGTGAGGCGACAATATTAACAGCTGCACCACTGCATCTTTATTAAATTATCGCTTATGAGATAGGTAATCATATATTTATGTAAATGAAAAGAAACCATATTGACAATCTTAGTTGCACGCATTATATATCACATATCATACTGACAATTTTATTTGCAAACATTAGACATCACTTATAATCTATCCAGTCATTGTCAAACATTATATAACCCGTTCAAATCATGCCTTCTTTTAAACCTCATTCCTCTCCTGTATGTATTGTTGTCACAATTCCCATTTTTGCTATCCAATTTGCTCCTACCCTTTTTTAAAGACCCCAGTTCCAGTTGTTGTATCTCTGTTACTATATTCTACTTCTAGTACAGTTGGTTTAGACTTTGATTTCCATTTTCTAGTGATTGCTTTTTTGGCAGCCACCATAATTAGACTAAGTAAGGCCCTTACTATGTCTAGGCAATTCTGATTCTGTATCATAGCTCAGAAAAATAATTTCCCTAGATACACCAGTTTGCTGACCTGGTATTTCTGATAGAGTATTCTGCAGGGAATCTTTAAAGACTGCCAACTCATCACACTCCCAGAAGATATGTTCTAAATTATCTCTTTCCACCCCATCATACCTCCAACATTTGTTGTCTACCAGAGGAAAAATTCTCTGGAGTTTACTTGGGATATAGAAATACCTATATAAACATTTACAGGCAAAAATCCTACATCTTCTAGACTCTGTTGCATATTTGGGAGCATACATATATTCCCCATTGTTTCTATGTGAATTGAATATCCAATCTCTCTTTCCAATCCTTCCTAACCTCCTAAGATTGATTGTCATAGTTATCATGCAATATTTTATATGCTCTACAAATTATTCCTTTTTTAACAGCAGCTTCTGTTCTAGATTTTACTAAAAAATCTACTAGTGCTCTCTCTTTGCTTATACTCTGATATCAATCCTTGATAGGGAAGGCAATCTCTAACCTGCAGTTCAAATACATTTTTGGTGTCTTTCCATTCTACCACCTTTCTCTCTCTAGTTATTTGCTCCCAATGCCTTGGTTCCTTTGCTAGTTTTCTCCAATTAATTCTAACCACCTCTTGCCTATTGTCCATATCCCTAATTGCAGTCCTCCTTATTGGCAGAATCCCCTTTCTCCATTCCCATGTTGGCTCAGTTCTTAGATTACGTTCTGCTACTTTATGAATATAATATTTTGTATAATTATTGTTATTCTCCTTAAATATCTGCATCTAAAATCCTAATCTTTCCTTGTTTCCTGAGCTTTCCCCCTGTTTCGTCATCATCCATTTCCACTTTGAATTATAGGTTTCTGATTGCACTATGTATAGCAGCTTGAACTGTGCAGCTCTGAAATACCCCTTTAAATCAAGTAATCCCAATCTACCTTTTCCTATTGGAAGAATCAGCTTATCCTATTTGACTCTTGCTGTCATCCCCTCCCAGATAAAATCTTTCAGCTGTTTATTTTTATCCACAATTTCTCCTCTGGTTGATAAAAATATGCCTGACCTGTGTATGAGACTAAATTAACTAAAAAAAATTTACTGCTTGTATCTTATCATCCATATCCAAATGACAGAGCTTCCAACTTCTCAGTTTTTGTATTATCTTTTGTTTAGTCTCTTCCCACATATCCTTAGCTGCCACACTGGAGTAAGTTTTAATCCAGACTCCTAAGTACTTCATTTTATAACATCCCGGTAGATGAATGTGTGTGTATGTATCTTTAAGAAGCTATCCAAGGGCTTACACAAGTGTATAAATACTGAGCACATGCAAGTCTGACTGTCATTTTTGCAGTAAGCTGTTGAGATGTAAGCATGTATGTATGTAAAGTCTGTCTATTACCTAGTTTGTTCATACTGTATGATGCTGCCATCCATCCTGATGTGTTTCTATATATTAAAGCATATAAATTAAACCCTCAGCCTGCTTGTCTTATGTGTTAAGAGAATGACAAGCAACTCGGTGCCAGAAGTGGCATGTCTAAAGGACATAGAATCAGAAACAGCACAACCAAAGGGCATGAAGTTAAAGGTGGCTTGGCTAAAATGACTTAAGGCACTTGCTTGGGGCTGGTGGAATATACAAGAGTGAATCATCCCTAAAATGTGCAAACTTCACAAAACAGGTCAGAAATGAATTTCAGGTATTAAAACTTACTCAACACTATTTCCTTTCACTCAATAATGAAATGGGGCATACAGAACATTCTAAGTATTTGCATAAACTGATATGAACGATAATGATAAAAATGTTTGAAATAAATCCCGAATTGCATAAAACAAAATAAGAGGAAATGACTGCATTTTTACAAAGCATGCATTTTTTGTATTAAGCAAAGATATCCAAGTTATCAAAAGTGTATAAAGTATTCACATGTTTGTGCAGTGTTAGTAAAGCTATTTTGCAAAAGTACAGCCATTACATGGCATATTTCACAGAATACAGCCATTTCAGAGCATATTTCACAAAGTACAGTATTTTAAAGAGTTTATTGTGCATTTTAATGTTATTACAAGCTTACAGAACTGTTTGTTCATACATAATTATAAGGGCCATATTTTCAGTGTGTTTATGTGTATACTTTGTGGGCATGGCAGATGGATTTCGAAAATCCATTGCACTTGTATTTGATAGTAATATTGCTGAGAACTGGAGAGTGTTTGAGCAACAGTATGACATTTTCATACAGGCTACATTTTCTGATAAAGATGACTATACAAAGGCATTTATTCTACTTAATTTAGCTGGGTCAGAAGCCATAGAAAAGGAGTGTTCATTTGTGTATGCAATTGCTATCTATACAGGAGAGAGGGAAAACCGTCATATTGTTGTACCGGCTGAGTGCAGGGAGGACCCTGAGTGCTTGAAACATAAACTTAAAGAAATGTGTAACCCCCAGACAAATGTTACAATGGAAGGGCACTTATTTTACACAAGGGATCAAAAGCCTTGTGAAACTTTTGCAGCATATATAACTGACCTGAGAAATAAGGCTAAAAGATGTAGATTTTGTGATTTAAGGGATGAATTCATAAAGGACAGATTTGTGTGTGGTATAAAAGATGATGCTGTGAGAAAAATTTTGCTTTGTGACAGTGATTTAACTTTGAATAAGGCCATTGAGTTTGTCAGATAGAGAACTTACAGAAAAGCACACAAGCATGCTTACAAATGAGAACAGATCTAGAAGGCACAGTGACAAAGCTCATCTTGATAGTATGCAGCACCTGGTTAAAAGAAACTGGCTCAAGCACATGGCAGCAACTGTAACCTATGCAGCACTCACTGGTAAACCCCAGAGCTTTCTAGCAAATTCCAGAGTCCACAGATCAACGAACGAGAACACGATAATGATAATGTATTTCAAACAAGGACATCCTTGAGTCCGCTGTTTGTCTGAAGAAGGCTGAATATTTGATTTAGCCGAAAGCGCTAACATTATACTTGTATCAATTAAACGCCAGTTATTTGAAGTATTCTCTTATCGTGTTCTCGTTCGTTGATCTGTGGATTTTGAAATTCCAGAGTCCACACAGTCTCAGTGAAACATAAGAGTGAGTCAGTAAGCTCAAAGCATGGGCCCCAACCTAGTTTCTTTGCCAACTGTTGTAATTGTGGTGGAAGCTATGAATCTAAAAAGGAAAAGTGTTTGCTTTTTGTCAACAATGCCACAAATGTAATAAATGGAATCACTTCAAAAGGTTTTGTAAATCAAAAGGCCCACATTCCTTTGTTAAAAGGGAACATTTTAAGAAATGAGTTGATCAGTTAGAAAGCCATGACAGAGGGTTACAGGCTATTCTTTATGTTGATGGTGTGTCAATACGTCATGAAATTGTCAATGCAGTAGATTTAAGGGCAAAGAATGAAGTCTTCTGTACTGTTCAGATAAATGGCAAACCTATAGAGCTCAAAGGTGATACGGATTCCAAGTGCAATGTTATGTCAGCAGAAACATTTGCTAGAGTGTGTAAAGGTGAAAGGCTTGATTTGGTAAGGTGTGCAAAGCTTGTTGATTATGGAGGTGAAGAAATTCAAACTGAAGGCTCAGTAGTGCTTTCATGTTACTGTGCTGGAAGAAGCTACGACTTGCTATTCTACGTGGTCAAGACACATGTCCAGTCATTATTAGTGCTCAGAGACAGTTTGAAAATGGGACTGCTTTCATTCAATAAGGAAGTCCATCATGTCAGCTTAAAGACCACTACTCTAATTTTGCCCAGTACATTTTTTCTACCCATGCTGATCTGTTCAAAGACAAACTAGGCAAGCTTCCAATTGTGTACTCCATGAAGTTAGACCCAGAGGTCAGTCCAGTTATCAAGCCAGCACATAAAGTTCCAATAGCCATGTAGGACAGAGTCAAAGCCGAGTTGGATAAAATGGTGCGACAGGGTGTGATTTGTCCAGCAGAAACACCAACTGAATTGGTATCTTCCATGGTGGTAGCTCATAAGAAAAGTTCAAATGACATCAGAATATGTACTGATCCATGAGATCTGAACAAAGCACTAAAAAGACCTCATCATCCAATGCACACAGTAAAAAAAGTTGCAGCCTTAATGCCAAATGCCACTATTTTTTCTGTCCTAGATGCAGAGAGTTCATTTTGGCAAATTCAGCTTGACAAAAAATCCTCATTGCTCATTACATTCAGTACTCCGTTTGACAGATACAGATTTTTGGGAATGCCATTTGGGATAAATTCTGCAATGGAAGTCTTTCAACGAGCAATGGAGCAAATTTTTTGTGGGCATCCTTGCGGTATTATAATAGACAACATACTGGTAGGAGGTTGTGATGAAGCAGAACATGACAGATACCTCAGAAAAGTTCTAAAAAGAGCACATCAAGTGAATCTTAGGCTACAAGAAGTTACTTATGTTGGTCATTTATTTACTAGTACAGGCTTATGACCAGACCCTTCAAAACAAGCAGCCATTCCTGAGATGCCAGCACCAGACAATGTTCAAGCCCTGCAAAGTTTTCTTGGCATGGTCAACTGCCTAGGCAAGTTCATTCCATATTTGAGCTAACTTTCAGCACTGCTCAGAGAGCTGACACGTAGACATATCCTGGTCTTGGTTAGAGCAACACCAAAGAGCATTTGATGTCCTGAAACAGAGAACCGCTAGTTCACCAACTCTCAGATACTATGATGTTCTCAAACAAGTTACACTTTCCTGTGATGCTTCGAAATTTGGCCTAGGTGTAGTCATTCTACAAGAGGATCAGCCTGTTGCCTATGCATTGAGAACTCTTACCCAAACTGAGATGCAGTATGCCCAGATCGAGAAAGAGCTTTTGGCAATTGTGATTGCATGTTCAAAGTTCCATGATTATGTTCATGGTAGACCAATCCAGATCAAACAGACCACCAACCTTTAGTCACTATCTTGAGAAAGCCTATGCATTCAGCTTGAGTCAGACTGCAACATATGATGCTGAGATTGCTAAAGTACAATTTCAATCTTGTCTACAAGAAAGGCAAACTTCTTTATCTTGCTGATATATTATCCAGATCACCCCAAAACACTAAAGAACAGCATGAGTGTGAGAACCTTGATTTTTAAGTTTTGAGAAATTTTTCTTCCACATGTCTTGATGAGCTGAGAGATCACATAGCCACAGATCCAGTTTTAGAAAGGCTCAACCACTTTATCAGTCAAGGATGGCCATCTAAGCAATCTAATTTACCTCAAGAAATGCAACCTTATTTTCCATACAGAGATCAGATTTTGTCTGACAAAGGTATCATTATGAAAGGTCCAAAAGTAATTATTCCAAAGTCCTGGTAACAAGAGCACATTACTATCTTGTATCATGGTCACCCAGGAGTCGATTCTACCAAAAGAAGGGTGAGAGGTCTAGTATTTTGACCTTCTATGTCACAAGACATTGAGAAAGCACTTTTATCTTGTTCAGTGTGTAATAGTACTAAGCCATATCAACAGAAGGAACCAGTTCAGCCTAACCAGATTCCGGAACTACCTTGGTCGATGGTATTCAGACTCTTATTCCAATTGGTTTAAGACTGACCTGCTTCCTAACCTTACATCCAGTACCATCATTACTAAGTTGAAGCATCATTTTGCTGTGCATGGTAGCTCACACAAAGTTATTTCTGACAATGGCACTTAGTTTACAAGCCAACAGTTTAAAATATTTGTTGAAGAATGGGACTTTACTCATGTCATAAGTAGCCTAGAGTATCCGCAATCAAATGGTTTGGCAGAACATGCAGTTCAAAGTGCAAAACAGTTACTAGAGAAGTCAAAACAAGATAATAGTGATGTTTTCCTGAGTCTCTTGAATCTCAGAAATGTTCCTTGTGGTAAACATCTTGGTTCACCTGCTCAGAGACTTCTTTTGAGACAAACTAGAACCACATTACCAATCAGTAGTCAATTGCTGGTTCCATGTGTCAAAAATAACAGGTTAGTGAAAGCCAATCTGTTGAAGAAGTGCTTAACCCAGAAGTCCTACTACAATAAAATCAGCAAACCACTCAGTACATTATGAGATGGAAAAGTGGTAAGGATGCAAACATCCAAAAGTTATGATCAGATTGGTGTCATGAAGAATATTAGTCCAGAGCAGATCATACACTATGGAATCACAAGGAGCAGTTTTTAGGCAAAATTGGAAGCATTTGAGACTAGTGACTGAGCCTATATGACAGCCTGTGAGAAAGACTAATCTTAGAGTGAGTTGTCCAGTGTTCCAATCCCTGAGGAAGTTCCAGAGGACATTCCCATTCCTGTGATGAATCCAGAAGTTCCTGATATGAGTTGTGCACCGTAGACTGTCCCTGTTGCTAAATTTGGTCAACACTGTTATGTTACAAGATATGGTCACATATCTAAACCCTGTGATATATACAAAGCAACTTGGACATGAACATTGTGTTTGATTCTAATGTAAATAGTAATTCATGTCTAACTGGAGTATTGTTTTTTCAAAGGGCAATCTTTTTAAGAGGGAGGATGTAGATTAGTGTGTGTGTGTTTGCACCTTTAAGAAGCTATCCAAAGGCTTGCAGAAGTAGTTAAAAAATGAGCATATGCAAATCTGACTGCCATTTTGTAGTAAGCTGTTGAGATGTAAGCTAGTATGTATGTATGTATGTAAGGTCTGTCTGTTAGTTTGTTCATACTGTATGATGCTGCTATCCATCCTGATGTGTTTCTATATATTAAAGCATCTAAATAATGATGCTACTATCCATCCTGATGTGTTTCTATATAGTAAAGCATCTAAACAACCCCTCCACCTGCTTGTCTTATGTGTTAGAGAAGGATGAGCGACAGTCCCCATAAATATGGATACTGCTAAACCAATGTGTGTATGGGTAGATAATTTACACATATTACTTTCTGAAGAAGTCCCTTATATAAGGGATGAACGCGCTTAAAATTGTAATTGGTTTTATGATTTTGGAGCTGTTTTTATCCTCTTATTGCTTGGAATTATTAAACTACTTTGGAGTGTCCAGGTGGATTTCGTGGCATTTTTGTCTCATTATCTTCCTTGCTATAGGCTCCCTAAGCTTGGCAGTTGTTCCTCTTCTTGCTCTGTGAGATTCCCCTGCATTTGTCTGTCCCTCTAAATAATTGTTGTTACTTTTTAACCATATCTCCCTGTCTTTTATTTTCACTCTGTTTTTAAACTCTACCTTAATTTTATCCCATTCTCTAGCTATATTTTCAGAAGAAATTTCTCTCATCTTTAATAACTCCCAACCAAAAAAGCCAAACACAACCAAGAAAACGACAAAAGAAATGGCAGAAGTGGACACCGCCGAGAAAACACCTTCAATGATCCCAAAAAATATAGCATATAAAAGATTTAATATCCGCTTTCGTCACACAAACTTCATCAAAGGTTTTTTGATGAAGTTTGTGTGACGAAAGCGGATATTAAATCTTTTATACGCTATATTTTTTGGGATCATTGAAGGTGTTTTCTCAGCGGTGTCCACTTCTGCCATTTCTTTTGTCGTCATCTTTAATAACTCTTGAATAATTTCCAAAACCCATTCCTTAAATTCCTCTCTTTTCAACAGATAGCTGGGAAAGTGCCAGTCTTATTTTTATTTCATTACTCTGTTTTTATTTTAGTTAATATTGATGCATGATTTAAAATGATTTGGGTGCATATCAAGACTTTCAATTAAATGCACATATTCCTGTGAAATGTAATTCTGTCTAGCCTAGCTTAATTTTGTATCTTGGGGAATAATATGTAAATTTACTCCAAAGTCCTAGTACTAAATTTACATCTTCCATGTCAAATATTTTCATAAATTTCTTTAAAAATATACCCTCCTTTGTTATATTTTCCCATCAAGGCCCCCAGGCACATATTCACTGCTGCAAATCAAATTCCATTTCCCACCTATAAGTAATATTCCTTGCTAAAAGCTGATTATTTCTCTCAGACATTTCTTAAGCTCCATTATAACAGTTTTAGGTGGAATATAAATATATGCCAGTGTAATCCTTCTCCCTTGCCCGTAGCCCCTTAGTGCTACAAATCTATCATTATTATCTTTTTTATCCTTTTCTATCACTACTGGAGCTCCTCTTGCAATTAATATATGTACTCCTCATTTCCTTTGTTCCAGGTATTCCTCTGAATAACCATCCTGAAAACCGTTCTTTATCAAATTCACACGTTCAGTTCTTTCCAAGTGTGTCTCCTTTAACATAACTATTTGCACTCTTCATTTTTTAATATAGTTCACTTTTTCTTCTTCTTTCAGCTTTTTCTGGTTAGGGATCGCCATAGCAGATCACCTGTCCGCTCATGATTGACAGTGGAGTTTTACGGTGTCGGGTTGCCAGCCCAGCACCCAACCTTCCACGGAAGACACACACACACACACACACACACACACAAGCACTCATGCCTAGGGCCAATTTAGAGTATCCAATCCACCTACAGCATGTCTTTGGGATGTGCAAGGAAACTGGAGCACTCAGAGGAAACCTATGTGACCACAGGGAGGACATGCAGACTCCACACAGAAGGCACCCCAGATGAGGATCGATTGCTGTGAGGTGGCAATGCTAACCACTGCACCACCATGGCCACCCTTTTAATACAGTTCACTACTCTTCCTTTTTTATATTTATCCATGAGACCATTGACATTTAAAGACATTACAGATAGCATCATTGTGTTAAAAAGTTATTAATCCCACCTTTTGTAACAGCTTTTTTCTGAAGTGTCTAGTTCAGCTTTTGTGTTACACGTACATACTGTTTGGCAGGTTGATCTTTTATACACTTGTTTTTTATCATATCCATTTGAGCCTATGTCCCATCTTACAAACCTTTTTGTTTTACTGAAAGCCCTCAAAAACAAACGAACACACCCCAGGACCCCCTAAAACCTATCAACTTAATACTAACACACAAAACTATGTGCATCTCCAAATATTGAAATTTTACCCTTCTAATAGGAACAAGTGCCCTAAACTGACAGCCACACTTACAAACTTGGGTCAACCTAAAATAAAGGTTATCCATGCTAAAACGCATGATACAGCCTGTGCTTTGACTAAGTGCTGTCTGCTTTATCTTATCTTTATAGTTCTCCAAGATGGGAAAACACATGAATGTTTTCAGAAAACATTCTCTCCTAGCCATTTGTCTTTATCATATTGTGTCCATGGAGAGATGGGGACCAGATAAATGTATGCTTAGCAGCAACTCTGCAATTGCTACAAAAATGCTTTATAATATTCAATGTTATTTTTCATTTACTTGCTTTCACTTAAAACGTGTTACTATATCAAGCTAAGGGCCTTAATCCAGTCATTCCCCTGTGCATGAATGAGGAAAAAAGTACATCAATTTTTATTTTATGTTCCTTTGATCAGACTTTTCTTCTTTTTTTTTTTTTTACATTGCAGTGCCTACATTTCTTAAAACTGAACAAGGAGAAAGAGAAGTGGGAAAAACAGGAACAACTGTTTACATTAGTAACCTATTACACTTAAAAATAACTGAGAAAACTTTATTTTATATCATGCAAAGAAAAGCATGCACTATAGAAATATTTTTACGAAAAAAAGTTTTACTTACAGTTAACTTTTTCCTTCCTCTTTCCTTCTCCTAAATATTTTTCTGAACATTAATGACATGAAGTAGGGCATATGCTTTAGAGTCCCCTACAAGTTTAACAAAGTCAAAAAAGCCCAACATTTCCAGATTTTCTTGTTCTGACAAGTTTTACAAATATAATTATTGCTTTGTAATCCCACATTTGTTAATTTCCAAGTAACTGTGTTTATTCCTGTTTATCTCCTGCTTCCAAATCCTGTCTCTGCTTCATTTCAATTCTTCTGGCCAACTCTTGTGCTTTTATCCTTCTGTCAAGCATTTTCCATTGAAACACTGGAAAAGATTTCAATGGCAAAGTCTGTCTGTGGTCTTTATTACCAGAAGAACAAGCAGCAGGATCTTCTTCTGGTTCACAGTTAACTTTCTGTTGGACAAATGTTTATATTTTCTACTTAGAATGCATTGCATCAAAAATGATTTTGTCCCTGCCGGAATGAATATTTTTAAGATAGCTTTGGTACAGCATTTTGAATCTCATGCCTGCTTATCAACATTCCCTGAAAAGTGGAATAAATGTATTACTTTTCTGCCTGGTGTACAGTGAGTAATCACTCTCCACAAACACTCTGCTATCTCCCACTTTTAGTTCTTTGTCCTTCTGCCACGGTTTTGTCAAAATCAACTCCTCCTGCTGGTAGGATTGCATCTTTACTACTAAAGGTCTAGATTTCTTTCTCATAGCCAGGTTTGGAGCATACACAATGTGCCCTTTCAACTAACAACTCCTGCTGTAGAATACTAGTGTAGTTACTTATTTGTGCCTTCATAAAATGAATACAGTCTGTTCCTTCCAGTTTCTCCAGGACAGCAGAAAATCTCAGGTTTTCCCTACCTGTTCTGTCCTCTAATTTTATTCTTTTTTAAACATTTCTTCTTGAGCAGTCTCATATTCAGCCAGCCTTTTCTTCATTTCACCCTCTGATTTTTTGCAGTTTTATCGCCTCATCTGAATATCTGTTTAAAGCTTCTTCCATTTTTCCAGCCTTTGTTTTTTGAGTTGATGTACTCCATCAGTGTTTCATTTATTTTAATCAGGTCTGTGTGCAATTGTTTTATACTTTGCTGTAGGTTACTGGAAATCATGTCTGGAGCTTGCATTGCTTTTTGCTGAACAGCTACAGTCCCCTTCCCAGTCAATGTTTTTCCCCTCACCATTTGTAGCTGATTTTCTTTCAGGTCCTCTGTATTTCTTTTTTTTTCCCTGGCATCCAGGCAGTGCACTTACTAGCCAGTTACTGAAATTTACCCAGAAATATAAGTCCACTTGCTCAGTCTGCTGAGTTTCTGGGTTTATACTGCGAGAGTTAGAATTAAGCTGTTACTCAATGTGCAGCCATCTTGGAAGTTCTCTAGCATGGTAACCTTAATTTTAGATTAGGTTATGGCTGTGGGTGCAGCTGTTGATTTGGGGCAATTGAAGGGTTAAATGTACATAGCTTGGTGTGTATGTTCTACGTTAATAAGGGATAAGGGTGTTATAAAAATGTGCATATTTTTTTTGTTTGAGGGATTTTATTAAAACAAAAAGTCTTGAGAAAGGTGACATAGGTTCAAATAGAGTTGAGAAGCACCAACTATATAAAAGATCAGCCTGCCAAACACTAGTGCGCACATGTAAGACAAAAATTGGAAATACACATTCAAAAAATTGTCATAATAGGTGGGAACAATTGTTTTATATTATAATGGTAACACTATCCATAGTATTTTGGGATGTAAATGGCCTTATAGATATACAGGAAAAGGAAAGAATATTGAATTGTATTTAGAAATGCAGAATGAAAACAGTAATGCTGTAGGAAATACATCTGGAAAAAAATGAGCATGCAAATTTGATAAAGGATTTCAGGATAGATATTCAGGGACAATCTAAAAGAGGAGTAATAATACTTATTGCTAGAGAGGCTCCAATAGTCATAGTAGAGGTAGAAAAAAAGACAATAATGGTAGATCTGTGGTAGTAAGGGGCTATTGGAAAGGGAGGAATATTATGCTGTGATGTATTTATATTCCACCAAAAACTGCTATATGGGGCTTAAGAAATTTTTGGCAGAAGTAATCAGCTTGCAGCAGGAACTATTACTTATGGGTGGGAAAGAAACTTGATTTGCATCAGTGAAGACATATCAAGGGACCTAGAAGGGAAATATAACAAAAGAGGGTAGATGTCTGAAGAGATTTATGAAAGTATTTGTTCCAGAAGACATAAATTCATTTCTTAGAACCCTGACAGAATTTTCATATTATACCCCAAGGTACAATAACTGGGGCAGATGATAGAAACTGTATTTCACAGGAACATGTGCATTTACTTGAAAGCTTCAACACACATCCAACAACTACCTCCGATCATGCATCAATAAAACCTAAGATAAAAATGGGACATTTACTCTTTCCCATTTACCTGTTAGAGAAAGGAATTTTAGGAATGGGTAGTGGAAATGATTTAAGAGTTATTAGGGAATGTAGACATTGCTTATGTAGAAAGTGCTACCGAGTAGGATAAAATAAAAATGGAATTTATAAACAGGGTAGAAATAAAAGAGAAAAAGTTATGGTTAAGAAATAATTGGAATTAGAGGGGATGACAAAAGGTTAAAGTATTGCAGAATAAGGGAAATCTTACTCAAGAAGAAGAACTGCAGAATTCTAAAGAATTTGGATAATATGCATGAGTTTAGAACGATTGCTGTTGAGCAACTTTTTTTTTTATAACAACAGAGCACAAAAACTTTTAGCATAATGATTTAGGCAACAGAAAGTAGAAAGGGTTGCCACCAATATTAGGGAGACACTGACAAGAAAACTAACCAGAGATCCTACAGAGGTACTAGAGAGATTTTTTTGGAAAATTTATGAAAATTTGTATAAGGTAGAAGAATGTAAAAAACAAGAAAGAGCACAAATGGAAATAGTTATGCCAATATTAAAGGAAGATAAAGCTTAAAAACATAGTTAATGAAGGAAGAGATTAGATAAAAATGCTGATGTATAATCAATCTGCCGGGAAGTTTCAAAATACAATTGTGTAAGAACTTACCATAACAATAGATGTCCTAATGATCAGTGTTGATTATTTTTAACATATGTTTATTTGTCCACTGAAGTCCTGCTAGGGTACCAAAGATTTACCTTCCCAAGGATGTACATTCGTGTGACCTCAGCTCATAAGCAACATGGTATATAGGTAGATAATCACATGAGTACCTCAGATCATCTCCAAGCCAGCAGTATGAAGACTACCGAGACAAAAGACTGGTCAGCTAGTAGGGGTATAGCTTGAACAGGTAAGTAAACACCTTCAAAACAGGATATAAGTGATAGCTTATAACTGAGGTAAAGAGTAATATTGGAGCAGAGGAAGGGGGGAAAGAGGGAGGGAAGGAATACAGCAACAGTGATTAGTAGGACATCTGCTGTTATGGTATGTTCTTAAACAAGTCTACTATGTCATGACTGAAATCACTTTAGAAGTATTCTTAATATATGGGTGAATCCCAGAGCTAAAGAAGGTAGAGAAGAGGGTGGTTGGCTGAGAGGATTAGCTATCCAGTAGTCCAGAGAGGACAGACCTAGTTAAGGCAGCCCTGGGTTTGGATAAAGCATCACTCATGGTATTTGGTGTAGGTGGGCATAGAGGACCAGGTGGTAGCTTCAGAGATGGACCTGACATCAATACCATTGTGGAAGGCTCCAGAAGAGGCCATTGCCTGACTAGAATGTGCTTTTGGGCAGGAGGGCAATGATTTTCCAGATTGTGTGTAGCAGAATGAGACAGTCTTCAATATCCAGGATGCAATATTTAGCCTTGAGACTAGCTGGTCAAGCTTGGAATCCATGAAGGGAACAAATAGTTGGTCGATTTTTCTGACAGTTTCTATTTTGTCCAAGTAGAACCTGTGCTGTCTGTGAATGTCTATAGAGTGGATAATTCTTTTTCCCTTGTTCTTGGGACTGGGAAAAAAAACAGGCAGGTGAATAACCTGATTGAGGGACAAATCATTCACTACCTTAGGCATGAGAGAATGATTGGTCCTGAGAGTCACCCTGTCCCTGTGGAAAATGACAAAGTGTGGAAGTTCAAACACTGTACGGGCAGAGGTAAGAGCTAGCAGTAGCATAGCTTTCCAGGTGCAGAATTATAGAGTGACAGATGCTGCTGGCTTGAAAAGGGGCAATATAAAATTTTCCAGCACAAAGCTGAGATCTCAGAAAAGAGAAATAGCTTTTCTTGGTGGTTTAAAATATAAGGCCCCCCTCACAAAAATTGACCTCCATCCTGGACACAAGAGGAGGGTCAAGAGGCAAACAGGCACTGATGTCAGACAGATTGGCTTTAATGGAAGAGTACGCTGGACCAGAATGCAATAGTTCACAGAGATATTGATAAGAGTGGATCCTGACTGTGTTTTTCTGGTAGTAGGATTCCTGTAAAACTTAAACCAGCTCTTCACAGAAGAGGTGACTTTTAGGGATCAGAACACTCATCCACAGTGTGGTAGTCAGAGTGGCTATATTTGGATGGAGAAGCTGATCCTCCTGGTGAGTGACCATGTCTGGTTGCAATGGAACTTTCCAGCAATTAATTTTTCTTAGACAAGTGGAGTATGAGGAGAAAGCAACACTGTCTTGGCTAGAAAGGTTCCCAACATAGAAGATTTGGAGCTTCCTCTTGGGCTTTTAGAAGGATTTTGGTCTGAATGGCAGAAGAGAGAAGGCACAGAGGAACCTCCCTGACCACCGTAAGGAGAAGGCATCTGTCTTCCAAGCTAAGGGAGAAGGGATCCTGGTGTGGAATGGAGGAAGCTAGTGGTTTTCTGAGGAAACAAAAAGGTCTGTTTGTAGTGTGCCCCACTAGTGCCTGATTGTTTTGAAGACCTGTCTGTTCAGGGTCCATTCAAGAGGGTCCTTCAGGGACCTGCTTAAAGAATCTGCCAGTATATTCTCCTGTGAGGGAACATATGAAGCTGTCCAAGTCATGTTCATTTGTGTGGCTAGGTCCCAAGCCTCCTGTGCTAACATGCACAGTGGGAAAGACCTTGTGCCCCACTGACTGTTTAAATAGCAAATAACTGCGGTGGTGTTGGTGTACAGCATGAGTGTACCTGGTTTATAAAGGTGGGAGAAGATCTTCAGTGCTCCTTCAGGAGGGGAGAAGTTCATTTCCCTTGCACTTGTAAGATCCTGTCCAAATCTCCATGCACTGCCAGAGGCATCTGTAAGAAGAACCTGGTTGAGTGGGACTAGGGTGAAAGGAAGACCATACAGAGCACCTCTTTTCTGAGACAAGGTAGGACAGGAATTGGATATCCAGTGTGGGAATGTTGGGGCTACACAGATTTCAGGTACCAATGAATTTTCTGCATGTGTAGTCTGGCCAGAGGGAACACTGGAATGGTAGCTGCCATAAAACTCAAGGCCCTGATCATCTCCCTTGCTGTACAGAGTTACTGAGCAGAGGTTTTGGAAAAAGCTGGCCAGACTGAGACTGTTTTCCTGAGGAAGGAAAACAAACATTTTGCACGTGTCTAGTTCTGCAACCCAGAAAAACTAGGTCCTGAGTAGGTGTGAGAAGGGAATTTTGAAGGTGATTGTTAATCCCCAGTTCTGTCAGGAGCTGTACCATGTAACGTACATGTTCAAGGTGGATGCATGTGCAATGAGCTTGGATCAGTTATGTTGTCCATTTAAGAGAAAATTTGAATCCCCTGTGTGCATCAGCAAGCCACCACTGGAGCTAGACACTTTGTAAAACCTCTTGGTGCTTTACAAAGACCAAAGGGCAAAGCAGTAAATTGAAAATTTGATGAGCCAGAGTAAAAGGTGAGGAATTTCTTGCAAGACAGTCACATGGGAATGTGAAGGTAGGAATCCTTTAGGTCTGGGGATACCAGAAAGGCATGGCGAAGAATGAAAGGCACAAGAGTGTGGAGAGAGAGCATTTTGAAAGCAGGGACTTTCAGGAAAGTCTTTAGAAGATAGAGATCCAGAATGGGTCTCCATTGTCCTTCCTTTCTTGGTAATAGAAAGATTCTGGAATGAAAACCTTTTCCTATGAAGGATGCTGGCACTCTTTCTATGGTGCCCTGATCCAGTGGGTCCTGAATAACAGGCTTGAGCAATGAAAGTTGGTGGAGTTGTGAAAGAAACAAACTCTAAGGAGAGGATGCTTTCCTAAGACATAGCACAGCCTTCTCTGATGATGGTGAAAACCCATTTGTCTGTAGTTACCATTTCCCAAAAGGGGAGAAACAAAGTCTTTTGGAAAGGAGTAGAGGGGTTGAGGAGAGTGGAGGGGTAGATTGGAAGGTAGTCAGAGGGTTTTGCTTTTAAAGGGAGGCCTCTTTAAAGGAGATTCCCTATATGATTTGTCTGAGAATCTTTTTCTTGGTGGTTTTCTTTGTGAGTGGGCCTAGGGTCCCTCTTTCTGTGGTATCTAGGAATTGGAAAACGAAGAAATTGTCTACAGTCATTCATAGTCTTCCCTTGTTCTTGCAGGGTTTTGAAGAGTTTGGCATCCTTTGGCCCAAACAAGAGATCTTTGTCTAAAGGTGAATTTAAAATTTTAGATTTAGAGTTCTCAGAGACAGGCTGACTGTGCAACCATGCATATAGTCTGCCCTGGAGGAGGCATCTACAGCATCATAACTGCATTTAATTGAGTCTGGCAATTTGTGTAGCTTAAGATAGTAAGGTCTACATTTGTTGCTTAAAATATGCTGATTGTGGGTCTAACATAACCTTTTGCAAAGACTGTAGGACAGAGAGCAAATATTTGGTCATTTGTGTCTGGCAGTTAATAGCTCTGAATGCTAGGGAAAGAGGTGTAGACCTTTCCCCACCTATCCACAGTCCTACTACCCTTGTCTGTGGGAAGGGCATTAGAACTGGTAAGCAGATCAGATGACTTATCTGAGGAAAAAAACTGCAGCAGGGTCAGCTGCAGGATTCTTATACAGGTATTTAAGGTCATCAGATACCGTATAGAATCTGTCTGGTCTTTTTGGAGCTGCTGATTTAGAATCAGGAGTGGAAGATGTTGACAGGAAGGTGTCCTGGCATGCCTGTAGTAGTGGAGATTGGTGTCAGATAGTACAGTCTTCTGAGAATGTCTCTTTAGTACATCAGAAATTTGCTTTGATTGCCAAAGTGCCTCAACACGTTCTGAATAGTTTCTCCAAAACAGGCCTCCTCATTGGCAGAGTCAGGAGAAAGGTATTCTCCTTCATCCAAAAGAGAGCTCTTCTGAAGAATGCAGTTGTGAGAAATAACCCAGAGAATGATGGGGTGTCCAACCTTTTGGCTTGCTGGGGCCGCATTGAGTGAACAGAAATGGTCTTGGGGCCGCATATAAAATATATCATATAGTTAACTCTTTCGTTGCTCCGGAAGACCACAGTCAACCTCCTGGCTGTACTGTAGGTGCATTTGAACAATGAATAAATGTAATAAATGCCTAATATTTGCCTTAAAATTCTAATTCTCTAATCTAACACTTAACTCTAACATCTTAGTTAACATATATATATATATATATATATATATATATATATATATATATATATATATATATATATACATATTTTACAAATAAACAGATATTCATTACAGCACTAGCATTTCTCACTGGGAAAACCATTCCAGCAGTCCAACTACGTAAAATGTCAACATCAGCAGTCCTACAATACTATAATCCACAAAAATAACCCAACAAATTTGCAATAAAGTAAAGAATTCACATTACTGACTTAAAACAATTCTGAATAAGCTACAAGAGGGTCTCACCCAAACAAATAACTGGTGCCAGAAATATGGCCTCAAGCTAAATGCCAAAAAATGCATCATCATCATCCCCTTTGAGGAGAGTGATGTCCCCACAAATTTTCACATTAATAACAATGTTGTAAGCACGCAATGTCATATGGTACTTGGGCATCCAGGTTGATAGAAACCTGACTTTTGACCACCATGTTGTCTCCATTGTAAGGAAAGCTTTTTACATGGCCCACTTCATTAGTAAGGGTATCGCATCCAGGGACAAGGAGGTCATAACATCCCTGTATTCTTTCTTTACAAGAGCCATTATTGAGTGCAATGCCCCTTTTGGCATGTGCCTCAGCAAAACACCCTGCCAAAAGAAAGACTACAACCATTTCTGACAAAAAAGGTCAAAGGACTAAGTTCACTATGTTATCCAAACAGACTAAAAAGCTTCTTGCTTTCCTCTGTCTCTCACTGGCCCCTATAAATGTCATCATTGGCTTGCTTTCCAGGCTAAGAAAGATCCTGCCTTAAGAGACTTCCTCTACCTCAGAAATACTGGTTATACTTAAAATGCTCACTACAAAGACCACAGCCTTCACTGCAACATAAACAAGCCACTTTTTATTGACAGGTTCTTGACATAAAAACCTTCAACTTCTGTAAAAAAACCCTCTCATTATCAAACAATGTAGTTCAGCAACACAATGGCTGGATGGATAACCATAAATGTAGTCCTTGGGTAAGTAACATAGCCTTCATCAAACCAGATGGAAAATCCACATACTAACCTTTCCCAGCTGGATGGCTAAGATCTAATATTGGTTACTCAAGTCTAGTTGCCCAAGAAGAGGGACATATTAAATCTCTCTCTCTCTTACACACAACACACACACACACAAACACAAAAGCCCCTACTTGTAAAATAGGCAACCTCAGTAATCACATGACACCCACTTACTGAATGAAATTGTCTGGAAGTCAAAATATCTGAAAAAAAACATAATAGAGATGGATTCATCCATGTAATTTCCCACCACCAAAAGGACCATCAATAAATCAACAAAACTGCTCGTCCAAAAGTAAATCAATAAGAAAACCATAAACTATAATGCTACATACTGGTGTAAACATATAACTTGTGTCAATCCCCAGGTTAATCCATACCAAAAGATTGTTTCCGAGCTTCAGCTATGTACAAACCGCTTTCTCCTAAAAACATTACTCATTGATATTTACCTTGCTGTGATTATAACTGTAAAAAAAATGTTTAAGTTTATTCTGTACCTCAATGATTCTCACTGTTGCGAGATGTAATCTCTGCCATAGTGTATGAGTACTACATCCATAATTTGCTCTCTCTCTCTCTCTCATATATTACATTATATTGTTTTGTGTTATTTTTGGAGCTTTTCTCCCCGGGCCTCTGCTGAAAATGGACCTGTGTCCAGTCGGACTTTCCCGGTAAACAAATGTAAAATAAAATAAAATAAATAAAAATAAACTTCCCTCCAATCTAAAGCCATTTGACATTCAGACATTTTAATTTGTGCATAAGTTACTCACAGATTGACAGTTTACTGAGCTGTAATGCTGACCTTCGCTTTTGAAAAAAACAAATTCCCAGAGTTTGTCAATAGCTCAAAGTGTAGAGAGGATTATTTATTTATTATATATTTATTTATTTTTGGAAAACATCTTTAAAACTGTTAAATTGATTACACACCCAGAAACACAGAAAAGTTACTGTGATTATGTAAACCACAGACTGCTGCAAGAAATCAAAGTCACAGCACTCTATGCTTATGTCCGAACAGATGAATCATACCTGTCAATTCCAAAAGAAGCAAAGTTGCTTAATAAGAAGGTTATTTACAAGGTTACATGGCAGTTTATATTGGAAATAAGCAGAGATATTAAAAAGGCTCTGTTTTTCATAATTATGCCGAAAAGTCTTGCAAGGTAAATACAACTTCTGGTTTAGTATGGAACCATACCTCTCAACCTTAGAGCAGGAAATCTGGCTAAAGCGAAAAATAAAAGTGGGACACAGGCCCAAAAATAGTTATGCATCACAGATACCATTGAAACAACTGTAGCTGCAAACATTGTACATCACTTATAATCTTTCTATCCCATTATTGTCAGTTAAACATTATATGGCTCATTCAGTCCTGCCTTCTTTTGCATCAAAGAAAACCATGCTTTGAAATGACAAATGCATTAAAAATAATAAATAAAACACATTGCATCAACATCCTGCAACTTCCAAGCAACCACAGAGCTTTCACTGAAACTAGGGCTGCCTGTTTCCCCACAATGACAGCTCTCCCTAATTAAGTCTAATGGTATACAATCTACCAGTATCTGGACTACCTGAAATAAATTAAATTATGGCCTGTAAATTGAAAGTACACTTTGTTTAATTAAACTATATGTCTAAGCCCATTTACTATATTTTTTCAGTAACATCCCAATATCCATTTCCAGGTCACCTTACAAGACACTGGCAGTGGTAGACTTGGCATCCTTCAGAACCCCACAGGCCCATGCTAATACATTGTCCATTAAATGTAAATATCCATCCACTGTAAATGGCAAGAAGCTATGTCTTAAAAAATCTACTTCTGGCATGCGTACCCAAGTATTAGGTTTTGAAACAAACAAACAAACATATTCTCCACTGTCTGTAAGTCTATGTCTTTAATAATCATCTACTGTTGCAGCACTCCCAACACATAAGCACACACATACACACTAAAATCCCCAACATTTAAAAAATGACATTGTGCCCACTTGATTTGCCAGTATTGATCCGCCAAAGCTATACTTACTGTTGTCCAATCTACCACTGCTTAGAACCCACCAATGAAAAAACAGTACTAGGTGCTTTTTTGTTTGTCTGATAAAAACAATACAACTTTATATGCTACAGTCCCATATCCATATAGTCAGTCCACTACTGACCAATTAACCCTAGGCCGCTGTCTCATTCGTACTCCCTGGAACTGCATTACCTTGGATGACTACTTTTATTTCCTAAGCAAAAGACACATATTGGAAGATGAGGCAAAAATCCAGACATTCTTTGAAAATCCATACAGTTAAGAGATATGAGTTTATGTTCAATAGAACACTCTCCATGTCAGGAAAGCCGCAATTTAATGAAAGTGTACTCTTAATGTATGATATATTTGTGAGCTAACTTGTTTGTGATCAGTAGGTAGACTGATCATTGTTAGCCTCTTTGTGCATGCGTCTCTCTCAGTCATGCACACATATGCAGACACACACACACACACACACACACACACACACACACACACACACACACACACACACACAAACACACTCTTCTTCTACTTTCACGCACACAATTCTGCTTTCATGCATGCACTCACTCACTCCATACTTACCTATTAAGACAGGAAATTGCTGTCCCTTTCAAAGGCAACAGCGGCAAATCCATACATGAGTCCCTCTTTAGTGAGAACACACACACACTAATTGTTCGGCGCACAATAATGGCGTAAACACACTGACCCTTTTTTGGCTCAAAAACAAAACTAGAAGGGTGCTTTGGTGCATGCGCACACCATTAGCATTACAGGTCACGGGAGCGAAAAACACAAAACAAAAAAAGTGTTTTGGGGCATGCGTATATCGATGTTGCAGTTAGAGGTTGAGGGCCGCATGGAAGAGTTCTGAGGGCTGCATGTGGCCCGCGGGCCGCAGGTTGGACGCTTCTAGATTAGAGTCTGCATCTTGCTCTTCCTCAAGGGAAGAATCATCTAGGGTATGTTTTTGTGGTGAGGCCTGTGACTGCTGCATCACAAAAGGAAAAACCTCTCTGTTCAAAATAATCTGTGTTGTATTCCTGCAGGTTTTTTCCAGGTAGACAGCTAACCAGAGCAGAATGTACACGTTTTCAAAATCAAGCAATGATAACAGGAAGCAATCCTTCTTTGAGCCTTAATTTGTCCGGTTTATTCAAAGTAATGAGCACTTTCTTCTGTCAGGCTTCCTCAGATAGAATGTTGTATTTGATGAAGTCTGACAGATGAAAGTGCTACAGTGTTGTATCTGATGAAGTCTGACAGACGAAAGCATTCATTACTTTCAGCAAACTGGACAACTTAAGGCTCAAAGAAGGATTGTGTTTTCACTGTTTGATTTTGAGAATGTGTATGTAAAAAATCAGAGTTCTCTTTCATCGAATTGCTGATAATTGCAGTTTATTTTGTAGTAATATAGTGAGAAGCAGAATATATTAACAGTATATATATATATATATATATATATGTGTGTGTGTGTGTGTGTGTGTGTCATAGCAGCATAATATGTAAAATAACTGGAAGTATGAAAGTATCTGAACAAGTCTTGAACCGAAAATTAACCAAGTGCTCTGTTCTCAAACATACATATTATATTACTTCCTGTTCAGTAATTTTCTTCTGGTAGCTGTATCCACCCCTTCAACCTTGTATCATCCAAACAATATTTATTTTTTCAGGCACCTAATGATCTGTTCTCTATCTCTACAAAATCTTCACAATCCATTGAGAAAGCACATAACATTTCTTTGAGAAAAGCACAGTTTTCCCTTGACAGCTGTTATTCCTGCATGTCTCATGCTTAGCCTGAGGGTTATCTAAAACTTTCCTTTCTGCTTTTACTGAAACTATATGTATAAAATGAAGATACAGGTTTGACTTTATATTTTCAGGCCTATTTTACTATGTTTATTATACTTCATTTTTTTCCCAATATCTTTATTAAATTTCCACGTGACAAAGGAAATCTTACATTTACATAAATGAAAAACATACAAAATGAAATCATTTTAGTTTTAAACAGTTTATATCACAGTATGTTTATTATACTTTATATCTAACAACTACTTTTTAAGTGAACAGCCTCAATCTTACAGTGTACATTCTGCTCTGGTTAGAAGCCTCCTTGGAAAATAACTGTAGGAATGCAACAGTGGATTACTTTGATTACTAAGAGGCTTTTTCTTTTTTACTTCTTGTTCCTGGGGAGAACCAGCCTCTCCACCAGGTTTGGAGAGCTTATAAGGGGACCTACTCCACAATAGGTAGCCTAAATTTTGTTTTGGGTTACAAAAGGAGGAGGCTTCAGGGCCATAACAGCTTTAAAGAAGCCCTGTGAGAAATTGATCCATTCTTTTTCTTTAGAAACTATGGGGGAAGTCACATCCACCTGAACAAGTCTCTCAGATTCGGAACCTTGGTGTATTTCAGAGTACCTGGAACCTTTTCCTGGACTAGGATTTGAGGGGCTCCATGAGGTCCATCCAAAATAAAGTGTGTGGTTCATCCAAAGCCTGCAAAGCCTCAGGAGCCATACCTGCCTTCAATAGGGTCTCAGTAGTAGGAAACTGAGAGGACATCTGACATATTGTGGGCTCTGCAACCTCAGTGGGTACATCTGACTCAGAAATGTTAGACTGAGGATCATCTCAGGCTTCTCTCGAAATTTCTTCTTTGTTGGAAGGGTGACACTGGATGCCAGGGATTTCCCCATTTTTGCTTGGGCTAGATGCTTTAGACACTGAGTTTCAGGGAACATGTTATGGTAGGAAAGCCTCAACTTAAGGGTTTTTGGAATGAATGATTAGCAGACAGAGCAAGCTTTGTAGTTGTATTCAGGGTCTAAACAAAAGACACACAGTGTGCAAGTCCTTGTATGGAATCTGCTTACCATACTTATCCTTCCCGCCTGACACTAAACAATCTTCTTCTTCTTTCGGCTTTTCCCGGTTAGGGGTCGCCACAGTGGATCACCTGTCTGCTCATGAGTGGCAGTGGAGTTTTACGGTGCTGAGGTGCCAGCCCAGCGCCCAACCTTCCACGGAAGGCAAACGCACACACACACATTCATGCCTAGGGCCAATATGGAGTGTCCAATCCACCTTTGGGATGTGGGAGGAAACCGGCACACCCGGAGGAAACCCACGTGACCACAGGGAGGACATGCAGACTCCACACAGAAGGCACCCCAGCCGAGAATCGAACCAGAGAACCTTTTGCTATGAGGCAGCAATGCTAACCACTGCACCACCGTGGCCACCCCTGACACTTAATCTAACAGTCCAAAATACAAAAATGAAGGTTCTCCAATGGGACACATCTGAAAAATGAATAACTGAAGCAATGGTACCAACGACCCAATGTAGATCAGTCTGATGTATGCACAACTTGCATATGGACTGGCAATGAGATAGTCTGAGTTACTTGTGCATATATCCATCTATATACCCCAGCTGGACATCTGCAGATGAAAACCTATATGTTAAGAATATTGCAACAGTGATTTCAGTCAGGACATCAGATGGTATTTCTGTGGAAGTTTGGAAGATAGGAGGAAAGAGATAAAGATATGAAAGATTTTAATAGTATTTTAAGAGGAGGGGAAGGACTAGAATCTTGGAAAAAAGCTGTGGTGTATTACCTAAACAAGATAAAGACCCATCAGACACAGTCTTATATAGACTCATTTCAATTTTAAACCATGATTATAAAGTATTTATGTCTATGCTAGCAAACAGAATGGCAAAGGTTTTGCCAAAACAGACAAATATGGATTAAAGTGGCTTTGTAGAGGGGAAAAGAATAGTTGTGTAAGAACTTACCATAACCATAGATGCCCTTCTCTTCCATGTTGCAGTATTCATCACCTTAGGGAGTTGCTGCCTGCAGCACTGGACATCCGGCCAGTATACCAAAGTCTTGAAAGCAAGGGTACATGTGACACTGCATGTTAGAGCCATAAACTGATGCTGGCAATAGCTGTGACATCTGCAGGTATCCAATTCAGAACTGGCTGCCGCATAAAGACAGCCCCTCAGGAATAGGAGTAGAAGGAAGTATGAAATCCCTCCCTGACACAAGGTCAGTAGTCAGGGGAAGGACCCAGATATAATATGGTCAAAGAGAAGGGGGGTAGGTAGGTGGGATTGAATACTGCAACATGGAAGAGAAGAACATCTATGGTTATGGTAAGTTCTTACATAACTATTCTATGTCCTATTCTAATGTTGCTGTATTCTCCACCTTAGGGAGAGTACCAAAGCTCTCTAAGTAGTAATGTGGGTGGGCAGGAAAGGGTGCAGAGTCCATGAGACCCTGCAGAATAGACCTAGCAAACTCTGCTCTAGCCCTGGAGACGGAGTCCAATTTGTAATGCTTGGTGAAGGTATGTACTGAGGACCAAGTTGCTGCCTCCAGAAAAGAAAAGTAATCAATATCCTTGAAAAAGGCTGCTGAGGAGGAAACAGCTCTGGTGGGATGGGCTTTGACAGATGAATTCAGCTGTTTTCCATGAAAGGATTAGCAAAAGGCAATAGCCCTAGAAATCCAAGAAGCAATTGTCTGTTTTGACATGGCTTTGCCCAGGGCCCTAGGATGAAAGGAGACAAAAAGTTGATCAGCCTGTCTGAAAGATTTGGTCTTGTCTAAGTAGATCCTCAGTTGCCTATGAACATCCAAGGAGTGCAAGGTCCTTTTTGAGGAGTTCTTTGGCTGAGGGTAGAAGACAAGCAAGTTAATAGTCTGGTTTAAGGATATCTCTAACTATTTTTCGCATGAAGGAAGGGTTATACCTTAGAGAAACCCTATCCTTATGGAAGACAAGGTCAGGAGGTGAAGCCTGGCAGAACTGGGGGCCACTAACAAGACTGTTTTCCAGATACAAAACGTAAGAGTGGAAGAATGGGGTGGTTCAAATGGAGCTAGTGTAAGTTTTTCCATCACAAAGTTAAGGTCCCAAGGTAGAGGAATGGGCTTACAAAGACACCTAATATGAAGGACCCCTTTCAAAAATAGCTTGACATCTAGCCTGGAAGCCAGAGGTGGAGTCAGGGGAAGGCAAGCAGAAATGGCAGAGATGCACTTTCACTGAAGAATAAGTCAATCCTGAATACAGCAATTCACACAGGTAGGAAAGGATCAGTGGGACAGAAGCTTGAGGTGGGTCCTGTTTACTCTTATGGCACCAAATGGAGCATCTTTTCCATTTGAATAAATAGTTTCACCTGGTACTTGGTTCCCTGGCCTCCTGCAGAACATTGAGTATGTCCTCTGACTATAGGTGTCTAAAGAGGATCAAAACTCTTATCACCTACACAGTCAGATTGAGACTGAGAAGGTGGGGGTGAATAAGGGACCCCTTGTCATGTAAGGGTAGGTCAAAGAGGTGAGGTAACCTGTGGTGATGGCCCCAGGTTAGATGAAAAAGTAGGGGAAACCAATGCTGTCTTGGCCAGAAGGGAGTCACCAACAGGATGTTTGGTTTATCTTTTTGTACTTTCAGGAGGACTTTGTGAATCAAAGAAAATGGGGGGGGAGGCATAAAGGAACATTCCCTCCCAGGAGGAGGCATCCACCCTCCAGGCTTGTGGATGGGGAAGGCTTGGGCAAAAGAGGGGTGTCTGTCTATTCTAGGTGGAGTCAAACACATCTGCCTGAGGAATACCGCACCTGTGAACTAGATAGAGAAACACATCCCTGTGAAGCATCCATTCATGGGAGGGTGTTCAGGTCCTGCTCAGGGTGTCTGCCATCATGTTGTCTTCTGATGGGATGTAAACTGCCTGCAAATGAATCTGCAGTGTTGTTGCCAAGGACCAGATTTGAACTGCCAGACTGCAAAGAGGGTATGATTTTGTTCCTCCCAGTTTATGTACCACAGGACTGTCATGTTGTCCGTGGTGACCTTCAATGTGCCTGGCAAAAGAATGTCTTGATAGGCTTGTACTGCCAAGTAAAGGACCCTTAATTCTTTTAGATTGATGTGTTTCTTTCTTTCTGTAATGGACCATTCCTCTTGTGCTGGATGGTGGTACTGTGAAGGATAGCCCCCCATCCTAGATCAGATGAATCTGTGTAAAGATGCTGTTTGGGTGGAGGAATCTGTAAGTCCACCCCCTGATTGTGGGTGATGGTTGAGATCCACCAGGTGAGTTCCCTTTTTAAACAGGGGAGAAGAGGAAGACTTGTTTCCAGAGGATGAATGTGTTGGTTCCAAGCATTTCTCAATACCCACTGAAACTTCCTCGTGCATCCTGGCTAAAATGATCATGGGGATCAAGAAAGTCAAGAATCCTAGGATTCTCAGGAATTCTATGGCTGAGATGAATGGTAGTGATAGGAGGGTTTGGAAAAACTGGGTGAGAAGTTCCCCTTTCTGGGCAGGGACAAAAACAGACATCAAATCTGTCCTTATCCTGCAACCCAGGAAAACAAGATCTTGTGAGGGAGTCATTTGGGACTTCAAGTGATTCAGTCAAACCTAGATTTGCAAAATCCTGCAAACCCAGTTCAGATGTTGAGACAGAGTGAGAGAGTGCTGGTGTAGGATCAAGAGATTGTCTAAATAAGGGTAGATTTGTATGCCCTGTAGTCTGTAGTATGCAATGACTGTGGCTAGACATTTGGTTAATACTCTTGGGGCTGTGAGAGTCCAAAGGGCAAGGCAGAGAACTGAAAATGTGATGAACCCACCGAGAAATGAAGAAATTTCCTGTAAGTGGGATGAATAGGGATGTGAAGGTAAGCATCCTTCAGGTCCAGGGATGCCATGAAGGCTTGCTGAGGAATAAGAGGAAGAAGGTGCTGTAATGTGAGCATTTTGAAGATAGGCAATTTGAGGAAGAGGTTGAGGAAGGATAGGTCAAGGATGGGTCTCCAAGGACCATCTTTTCTTGGAACCAAAAACATCCTGGAGTAAAACCCAGTGGCTACTTGTTCCTTGGGTACTGCCTTCTATAGTGCCCTGGGAGAGGAGTTGTCTCATGATGGTGGGGAAAAGAGGAAGCTGACTGGGTGGAGGTTGTGGAATTCCCTGGAATGGTGGACATTGTCACCAAGTCATGAGGTATCCTCTCTCAATGATGGAGAGCACCTGTTTGTCTGTGGTAATTTTCTGCCAAGAGGCTAGGGATGGGATAGGGGGCTGGAGGTGGGTAAGGGAAGAGAATCACAGCGGAGGAATTCTATCTGCATCTGGCTGCCTCTGAAAAGATGAAGGTGTTGAGGTGGATGAAGATCTAGTAGCGGATTGATTCTTAAGTTGTCTTCATCCCCTGGAACGAGCAACAGAAGAATGGGAGGACTGCCTCTTAAAGCTGTGTTTTGGGGGGTAGTTCTTATGGAATCTGGGAACCGGTGACACCAGTAAATGTTTAAGGTTCTGCAAGTCTTTCCCTTTTTCCTGCAGTGACTTAAGTAGTTCTGCAGAGGAAGCCACAGAGTGCTGATTTGTCCAAAGGAGCATCTAACAGTTTTGTTTGGACATCCAAAGGGAAAGGTTGTTGTCTCAATCATGAGAACCTCCTTAATACAGAACCAGATGCAGCCGATTTGGAAGAAGCTTCAACAGCATCATAGCTGCACTTGACTGAGTGTCTAGTCACCTGGGATACCATGTTCAGAAGGGTGTACAGCTGAGCCATGACTGGTGAGTCAGACATGTCAGACAGTAGAGTAGAGGCCTTGGTCCGGGAGTCCAGAGCAAACTTGGCCATATGACTTTGATAGTTAATTTCTCTAATGGCCAAGGTGGAAGAGGTATATATATCTTCTTCCCCAACCTATCCATAAATTTACTATCCTTATCAGTGCGAAAAGGGAAGAAGAAGGTAGCTGCCTAGACGACGTGTCAGTTGAAACTGCAATACAGCAAGATCAGCTGATGGATTCTTAAAAAGATACTGCTCCTTTGCAGACACTTTGTAAAATCTGTCTGGTCTCTTGTTAGCAGGAGGCTGTGACTAGGAAGCAGCTAAGAAGGCATCCTGGAAAGCTGGTAGTAAAGGAGGGACTGCAGATGGTGAGGGCTGCTCCCATCTGCAGGAGTTCAAAGTATCTTTTCTTAGTCTCAGAAACATCTGAGGCCTCCCATTTAAAATGCTGCCTAAGTAGGGAAGTAGTATCCTCAAAAGAGAAATAGTCTCCTGAGAGTCAGGAATGAGGGCCTCTTCAGCATCAGGAGTAGCAAAATCTGTAGGGTATTCAGTCTGGGAGCAATATGTCAGGGATTCATCTGAGGTGGAAGTTTTCCTCAGATTCTTCCTGTGAAACAATTGGTTGGCCTGACTGGGGAATCTGGGTCTGGAGTACCTGAAAGGCCTTGAATAAAGATTGGGAAAAGGTCTCCCAAGCTGGAGTAGGATCTTTAGGCCTATGTTTTTCCTTCTGTTTCCTTTCTACAGAGGTGGAAGGAACAGGAACACCAGAAGGCCTGGTTGCTGACATTGGAATGGATGGCAAGTCAGTAGAAGGCCTCTCCAATGCCATGAGCTGGTGTTCCCCTTCACCATCAGGAGCTGATGCTTGTAAAGCTTTAGTGGACATACTCTGGATACCTGCTGCACCGGCTTCCATTTCAGTTCTCAGTAACAGGGAAGTATCTGAAGACCAGAGAGATCCTGGGCTAACACTAGCCTCAAGGCTCTCACCAGATTCCTGAGGTGCAGTTTGGATGTCAGGCCTAACTTTTTTTAGCCTTCTTCCTTGGTGGCTCATTGGAGGTGCTCGCTCTGCCTTCCAACTCAGAAGCCAAGTGTCAAAGTCGCTAATTCTCTAAGTAGAGATTTGAAGCTGACAAATGGCTTGTAAGAGTTTTAGGGACAAAAGATTGGCAGATATCACAGGATTTGTAGTCGTGACCTACCCCTAAACAAAATAAGCACTGATCGTGCATGTCCTTATGAGGAATTTGTCTTCCACAAGCGGACTTTCCCTTCCTAGAGGACTTGCATCTGAAACAGGTAAAGAAATAAGCAAAAAACCCACAAGGGTACTTATCTGAATGCGGACAGCCAGGAGCAGTCATCAAAAATGGATGGCCGAAGTCAAACCAATGTCAGATTACTGGAGCTGGCAATTGGACATCAGAAACACACTGCAGCAGAAAAGTTCTGAATTGGGTACATGCAGACGTCACAGATACAGCCAGCATCAGTTTATGGCTCTTACATGCAAGATTGCACATACCCCTGCTTTCAAGACTTTGGTATACTGACCGGATGTCCAGTGCTGCAGGCAGCAACTCCCTAAGGTGAAGAATACTGCAACATGAGTATAGAACATCAAACATTTAACAACAGTAATAGAACAACGATGATCCAAAGGGAAGCAGAAAATACAACTGTTATTGGTGGTTCTTGATGCAGAAAAAGCATTTGGCAAAGTAAGCTGGGATTTTGTAAATTGGACAATGGAAATATTTGGATACCCTGATACAAAGATTAATATAATTAGGAGGATATTAAAACAAATACCCTATTCATGGGAGACTAACTGCCCCTCTATAGAGTGGGAAACATACACTGCCCCATACTCATAGGCACAATTCAGATTTTAATACAAATACCCTTGACCACCAGAAGCACACCCACCAGAGGCTCAAACACACTGGACTGGTACTCACCAGTCCGGGATAGCACTGCACCTCCCTAGTGCATGTCCTCTCTGGTCTGGTCATACAGCAAAGCTGTCTCCTTCTCAATAAAAAAAGCAACTGAGTAACCCCAGCAAGCCCTGTAAGTTAGGAATTATTCCAAAGCAAACTACATCCTAAGTGATAGTTTGCCAAAATTCAATGCCCCTCCCAACACTGAGTTCACAGCAACCTATGTGGAATCATTCATAGAGACTGCTGTACCTACTAGAACTAAGGCCAAAAACACTCTAAAAAAAAAAACACCTTACCTTAACAGGGTATATAACAAAATGAAAAAAAGTCATGGCTAAAATCAGGAATCTCAGAGAGATATAGTGAATTTGCTGGCTGACAAATTCAGCTCAAACTTTACCCCTTGCCTCCCCCATGAAACACCTACTAGCATAACTCTCCCATCAACCAACAGGGAAGCAGGTCCTGGTGGTGCTCGCTAAGGCCAAAACCACATCCTCAATGGACCCTGACAGTATGCTAGGATGCCTCCTAAATAGTTAGAAACATGACCTATCAAGGACCACTTTAGTCACTTTTCAACTATAGTATCACAACACGTTTTGTACCACAAGAATGGAGGACTGCAATGGTTATCCCACTTCACAAGGGTGAACCATCAGCTGACATCAGAAATTATAGACCTATAACCATATAATAATTAATATAATACACAGTGTGACTAATATGCAAAGCAATGGAATGAATTATCATGGAAATGATAATTTGTTCTAAATGATCAACAAAGACATAGGCAACCCTGAGACACTGGACCCAACCCAGTTTGGCTTTGTCGGGGGAAGGGCATGCCTACTAAACCTGGTGGACTTCCTTGAGAAGTCCATAAGGCAATGGATGAGGGGGACTGAGGCATATTTCCTACATGGACCTGGCTAAGATGTTTGATACAATATTCCACTCAGTTATAGTTGACAAACTCACCAAACTTGGCATAAACTCCTATATAACTCACTGGATTGCCAGCTATCTCACAGACAGGACCCAGGAAGTCAGGATTGGTCATATCACCTCAACTTAGAGATCAGTCATTAGTGGGTACCTCAGGACTCTATAGTGGGACCTCAGCTATTTGGCATCTACTTTTCAGAGGTAAACGCCAGTGTCAAGGGCTTTTGGATGACCAAGTCTGCAGATGACTGCAAATTGGGAGCTATCACAGATTCCCTCATGACACATCATCTTACAAGATGATTTAACTCAGAAAATGACTGGTGCCAAAGTCATGGTATAAAACTCAGTGACAAAAATGCATTATAGTGCCTTTTGGGAAAGCTGCCACCCAAGTTTATTTATTTTATTTTATTTTTATTTTACATTTGTTTACCAGGCTAGTCCAACTGGATACATTTCCATTTTCAGCAGAGGCCCGGGGAGAAAAGCTCCACATTGAAGTTAATACAAACAAGTCATTTACATAAAGAAAGTAAGAAGTTAGTAAAATACCAACAGAAATAAGGTTTAATCTAGATTATAGTAGTTGAAAATATATATTAGGAAGGACACTTACTCTAATTTTCTTTACAGTACAGGATAGGGGAGTTATACTTTAGTAAAACATTCATGAAGAGTCTAATTGATTAAGTAAGTATAAACCATAGAGAGTTCTATATAAATTCATAACAGAGGCTAATTAACAAGGGTGATTTAGAGAATGTCTACTCAAGGAAAGTGAGTAGAGAGAGGTGAGAGAGGGTGATTCAGTGAAGAGTAATTAGTAGAATCATAAGATTAGTCAGGATTGATGCATGGGCATAGCCAGAGTATTTTTAGATGTTGTTTGAGCTTTTGTTTAAAGAGGAAGGGTGACGAGGTAGAAGTTATAGTGGTCGGTAGAAGATTCCAGTATTTACCTATGGTGTTGGAGAAGAGTGAGTCACCTGCTATGTTATTGGACTTGCTTAACTTCACAAGAAGTTTATTAGAGGAGCGTAAAGAATTTAGGTTAGAATAGGGAGAAATAAGGTCAGAAAGTATAGGGGTATTTTTTGGTTGGTAAAATATCCTATGAACAAAGGTAAGTTGGGAGAGTAATAGTGTATTTTTTAGTTCTAGCCAGTCTAGTTGTTGTAGATTCTGACAGTGGTGAGTTCTAAATGGGTTTCCGGTGGCAAATCTAGCAATGCTATAGTATGCATTTGCTAGTTTAGTGAGGTTATTTTTCTTTAGGTTAGTGTATATGGATGAAGCATAAAGAAGAGTAGAAATAAGATGAGAGTGAGCAAGTGTGATTTTGGCCTGTGGAGTTAAAAAGGTTTTAATTCTATATAAGGAGCCGAGTTTTCTATTTACGGTTTTAATAGTGTTATTAATGTGATTATCAAAAGTGAGGTTATAGTCAATTATAATACCTAATAGCTTAGTGGTAGAGTCAGGGGCTATATGTGTGCCATTGTTGGAAGTAATAGAGAGGTCTATGAGGGGAGACTTAATATTAGGCCTAAAGAGCAGGAGTTTGGTTTTATTGGCATTCAAAAGGAGGCAGCGTTTCAAGAACCATGCCTCAACTGTGCTAAATACATTCTGTGTTAGGGTTTGTAGTTCAGGGGAGGTGTTAGCAGAGCATACGAGTGTTGAGTCATCTGCATATTGAATACATGTAGCTTGAGGTATTGCTGCATGTAAGTCATTTATGAATAAAGAGAAGAGGAGAGGTCCTAGGATGGACCCCTGTGGGACTCCAAGAGAGACTGGCAGAAGGGATGAAAGTGTATTATCCTAGAGAACTGCATGTTGCCTGTTATTAAGGTAGGAAGTGAACCACTGAATAGCTTTGGTATCTAGAGAGAGAGAGAGATTCAAGGGTTTTTATGAGCATATTATGGTTTACCATGTCAAAGGCTTTTGACAGGTCTATAAAGAGTGCTGATGACAGAATACTATTATTGCGGTTTCTATTTATACACTCGGTAAAAGATAGGAGAGCTGTTGTAGTACTATGAAATGGCCTAAAGCCATGTTGGCAGTTGGCTAGTAAGTTATATTGAGTTAAGTGGTGCATTAGCTGATGATGAATACATTTCTCCATAATTTTTGCTAAGGGTGATAAGAGTGCAATAGGCCTATAGTTAGAATAGTCATTTGAGCTACCTCCTTTATGTAAAGGAATTATGTGGGAAATTTTCCAGATAGCAGGGATGGTACCTTCACTGATGGTTCTATTTATAAGGAGAGATATGGGATAAGCAACTTCTTCAGCTGCTTTTTGAAGGTATTCAGATGGCAACTGCTCTGCAGATGGGGTACAAGGTTTGAGTTTTTGGATGAGTTTTAGGATGTAAGAAGTAGAGATGGGTTGTAGTTGGAATATAGGGAGATTAGTAGATGTACCAGTAGGAAGGTTAGATTTGTCTATTGTGAGATGACTTGCTAGTGAATTAATAGTGTCTGTGAAAAAGGAGTTGAAGGCATTGGCAGTTTGATGTGAGGTATTCTTTTCGGGCCCTGAAGGTGAAGGTGTACTAGAGTGGCCTGGGTGTAGGAGTGAATTTAGGGTTGACCAGAACCTTTTGGGGTTGTTATGATGAGTTTGCTGTAGTTTACAGTAATAGTTCTTTTTATCTGTAAAAACAGCTTTTTTAGTGCTATTTCTTAACTGTCTAAAGGCTTGTTGGTCTGAAGTAGTTTTTGTACTTCTCCATTTAGTCCAAGATTTATTCCTAAGTAGTATTTTTTGTTTTGTCTCTTTGGACAGCCAGGGGGCAGGTTTAGATTTAACTCTGATAGATCGTTTTGGAGCATGTTGGTCAAGGATTGATAGGAATTTGGTATTGAAATATGCGATAGCATCTCCAGGGTTAGGATTTTTAGAAGATTCCATTTACAGGCTTTTAATTAATTTTTGAATAATAATGGGTTGAAGTGTTTCTTGCTACGTGAAACCCTGTAGGTAGGGATGTAATTAATGTCACTCTTTTGTCTTATGATGTAAGTTAGGGAATGATCACTTACATCATCAGGCAAAGTTCCTATTGTATATGTTTGTTGCTGTTTGTTAATAAGAATCCAATCTAAAATACTTTCTTTGTTATTGGGTTTATTGATTCTTGTGGGATTGTTGATTAGCTGAGTAAAGCCATGAAGATTAATGTGAGATGAAGGATTATTTGTATTAATAGAGGACCAATCACAGTTAAGGTCTCCTAAAATGATTATTTCTTGTGGGTAGGAAGAAGATATCCAACTTAAGATATTCTCAATTGTAGTGTAATTATTACCAGGGGGTAGGTAGATACAGATGATATAAATAGATTTATTAGGGTTAAGTTGTAGTTTAGAGGTAAGGATAATGCAAAAGAACACAACTCACAGCTAAAGTTGCTCTCACCAAATATAAGATAAATTGAGTAAGAAAAGATGAGGGCAGTCAACACGAATAAAGTCTCCAATACAGATAAAATCCACAGTGGCTCACGTTGAAGTCCAAAACCAGTCAAGGTGGAAGCATAAAAATCTTTTATTTCAAAACGGAAATGAGCGCTTTCGCATAGTCAAGCTATGCTTCATCAGATACATTAAAACAGTGCAACGCAACTAATATATATGCACCCCAAGCATTTTGGCGGGCTCATTAATTATCTCGCTTTATCAATTAAGTTAATTAGATCTAATTAATCTCCATAGAAATGGAGTCAAAGAAAGTAACTCATATTATACCTCATTTACAATTCACAAAGTAACATAAGTCACCGAGCACAGCTTGTTTATAATGCTTGTGAACCCTAGTAGCACTCAGAATTAGATGGCGTCATTCAAGTAAACAACTGTCAACTTAAGCTACTAAAAAATGCTTATTTATATATATCGGCATTTGCCCCTTAATACAACATCAACAAAACGGAGCATTACTTACAAATATATATCACCGCTGGTCAGTTTGTACTTAGAACTTGGGTAGAACATCAATAATAAAAGTGTGTAAATCACAAACGACTTATAAACTTGTAAAAAGAAAACTTGATCTGCAATCAGCTTTGAATTTGCGTACATTTTCATGCAACAACAACGAAGCATTAAGCTGTATAATTAACCCCTCCTTCTGTACGTAAATGATGTCACGCGTACTGTGAACACCAACGGAATATCTCAAAAGGTTGGTTAATGCTATCCTTAGTCCTAGTGCCAACGTTGTAATATGTACTATGAGTTTTAAATAACAGCATTTCAGACAGATTAATATAAGTCTACAGCGTGAAATCAAATGCTCACTACCAGACAACATGACCATTAATAACCATTTGTAACGCTCGGATAGAAATATTATCTCAGAGTGCATAAACAATGGAAAATGGCTATATACATAAACTAATGTTTGATGAATCAAGTATGTATACACTAGACATATATCATATTTCTGCTACATGACATAAAGTAGCCAATAAACAATCGCCTGTTACAATGTGTTGAACTGAAGTTTAAAGCATGGCTATGAATGAATAAAGTCATATATTGAAATATTAAAATAGTTAAAAGCCTGAATTACAGGTATCATGATTACAAAATATATTGGTTCTATTCTGAAAAGGGATACTAACATTATGTCACTGAATAAAAACGTATCCCTCAACAACTAATAAGCATATATAAAATATAAGCTGCTGCATGAACATAAATATAGCTTATATAGAGCAGACATATATAGAACCATCTTATCAAAAAAATTTTTTAAAAAGACATATTATTGCTATAATCGAACTCATTCCTGATAGAAAAAACCTTAAAATCCTAATAATGTTGTATGTAATTTGACTATATAAGCATATCTGCGCCATATAAGTTTATGAATGGCATTATCTGCGCTCAACTAACACAGGTTTCAAAGAGATAGAATTATTTAAACCTGGTGGAAGGTGTGCCGCTAACTTTAAGATCCATTGCAACTCAGCTTTAGCCAACATATTCTCAATACTACCCCCCCTTAAAGTGGGTACAATTATTTGTAGAACCCTAAATTTAAAGGAATGGGAGTGATTTTCCTTTACGTGTCTGGCTAATGCATTACTTTCCTCCTGTTTCCGGATTTCATAAAGGTGATCATAGATACGGTCCCTCAACCTCCTCTTAGTCAAACCTATATAAAATGCTGTACAAAAGGAGCAGGTAGCCAGATAAATCACATTTTTAGTGTTACAGTCAGCATAATGTCTAGGTTTGAAAACTACATTCATATTCGGATGTTTGTATTCCTGTATCCTACTCAGATTATTACATCTGGGACAGTGTAGACAAGGGTATGTCCCTTTTGTTGCTATATCTCCAAGTAATAGACTAGTAGATTTACCCATTTTGGTAATGTGTTGATCATTACAGAGTTGCTTCTTAAGATTGTCACTGTTCTTATAACAGAATTTGGGTGCAGAGCCTACTATATCTCTAATCTGTTTGTTAACCGTGAGAACATTCCAGTTCTTCCTAATTATTTTTCTAATGCTCTCCACCTCATTGGTAAACTTAATGGTAAAACATACTTTATTGCCATATGAGACCGAGTCAAAATTGGCCCTACTAGTGTGTTTACTTGGTGTAGACAATTTATCATTGGTGACATAGTCAATGTCACCTATAACCTCCTGTTTAATTCTTCGCACCATATTCATATCATAGCCCCTTTCCTTAAATAGGAGCTCCATGATATTTGATTCCTTAATCAGGTCATCTTTGTTTTGACAAAGTCTGAACACTCTAGTAAACTGACTTGTCACTATACCCCGAAAGGTATAAGCTGGATGCATACTGTCTGGTGAAAGCAACGCATTTTTCCAGACAGTTTTCCTATAAAGTGTAGTTGTTATTTTACCTTCATCTGTTAGTCTTAAAGTAACGTCCAGAAAATTAATTTGCTGACGTGAACTCTCCACAGTAAATCTCAAGAAGTCAGTAGTGGTTTGTAGATGTGTCAGGAAGTTCTGAAAATCATCAGTAGAACCCTCCCAGATTATAAGTATGTCATCCACAAACCGTTTATAATATTTTATATACCTCGCGGACTCATGGGTAAACAAGAACAACTTTTCCCACCAGTATACTACCAGGTTAGCATATGTGTTGGCACAGGGGGTCCCCATAGCTACCCCCCATGCCTGTAGGAAATATTCCTCTCCAAATACAAAAATATTGTTGTTTAAGATTATATCTAGCAACTGGGTAACCAATATGATCCTATCATTGGAGAATTGAGTTTCCTTATGCAATAACTCCCTGATATACTGTACCCCTATATCATTAGGGATCGAGGTAAAAAGTTTTTCCACATCCATGGTTATAAGGAGGTAACTTGGTCTCATCTTCTCCAGATGTAAATCCTTAAGGCTCTCTAACAATTGATAGGTATCCTTAAGGATAGTGCAGCAATTGTTAATTGGTAAGGATCTCAGCTTTAACATCTTTTAGTGGGTTGGAAGGTTGTGCAGTGATTTTGAGTCCATTTTTAAACAGAAGTGCTACTCCTCCACCCTTACGTTGTATGCGGCCCATTCTCAATATGTTATATCCAGGGGGAAGTATTGCATTATCTTTAGTACTAGGTTTCAGCCAAGTTTCAGTGAGACAGAAAATGCCAAAGGAGTGAGTATCAAGGAGGGCATGGAGATGAGCGATCTTATTGTTAATACTGCAGATATTGAGGTGTCCAATAAGTAAGGCATTAGAAACAGTGGTTAGTACTGATGGGATAGTGCATGAGTTGTTATGAGGTATGTTAGTGGAGTTATCAGTTGGTCCTGGATTAGGATGTATGTCACCATCGCTGAGAGTTGGTGTTTTTAGTTCAAATGATGGTTTGCAGGAGAAGTTGGTTAGATATTTTATCCTCCTTATGTTTGGATTATTGAAGTTAATGTGTGTAAGTCGATGGTATTTGGGTAATAGGCAGTTGGGGGTACAAGTGATGTTTAAATGAGTATAAGTTTGGATATGATGTTGGAAGGCTGTTTGTCTACGACAGTAACTGAAGTGGTAATAGTTAGATGTTTCATAAGAAGTAAGGAGAGAGATGGTGGTTAAGCCTAGAGAGCATATGTATAAGAATATTAGTTTGGTTAGTGTAGTTTTAGATGTGAGAGACATATTGCTAAGAAGAGTTGTAAAGCCCTAGGATATAGAGTTAATAAGTAAAAGAAGAAAACAGGTTAAAATATAGGTATGGTATAGTTTTCTTGAGAGGAGTAGTTAAGAGTATACGTGGAAGGTAGGTGTTAGGAGAGAAGGAATAGATAAAGTAAGTTAGGAGGGATAATGTGGCGTTATAGTAAGAGAGAGATAATAGATAAAGTAGTTCAGGAGGGATGGGGTGGAGTTATACTAATAGGATAGGAAGGCTCAGGGAGGGGGTGTGGTTAGGGAGGTATAAGTGTGAGAGCACTGGGGGTGGGTGGGATATGGGGGTAGGGTAGGGAAGCGAAGTGGGGCAGAACCAGTCAGTGGATTGTGTTGAGCCAATCAGACCTTCCAGTGAGCCTATTGCCGAAGTCAGGCAGATAAGAAACAGCTTAGTATGGAAGGTTTATGGCAGTAAATTTAAACAAAACCAGTTTGCTTTTTAGTTTAAACAAAACCAGTTTACTATTACTCTGTAAATCAGTGTCTGCTGTAAACGTTTTAATGGATAAATTCAGTTGCCAAATAAGTTAGTTAAGCAGAGATGAAGAACAAACCTCAGCAGACTATAGAAAACTCAGTCACTGTATTGTGCTGCCATCTAGTGGCGTAAGGGAGCAAAGACCTCAACTTTAGGTTAGCAAGAGAGTATTCTATATGGGAGGTAAGACGGCCTAGGTAAGTTCTGCTAGTGTGCTGGCCCAGCTCAGACAAGGTCTTAGCAAATGTAAAAAGAAAAATAGACACACATACATACAAATTCTTAGGGCTCTCAGCTATAACCAATGCTGAGAAATAAAGGGATGTGTCCAGGTGTTCACACTTTGGGAAGCTGCGTTGTAGCTTCTGTAAAGAATAAGTTACTTTTGGGACGTCCAACAGCAGAGGGGATGCAACCTGATTAGCAGCACTTGGCTTCCAAGCTAAAAGGAAGAGAAAATAGGAGTGTGGTAAGTATAGGTAGAAGGTATATACAGGAAAAAGAATGAGGCTGTATAATGGAGTGGAGGGGTAGGTGTGAGGACAGTGTAATAGAACCCAAAGGTTAACAGTAAAAACCATAAAGGTTAGTTTAAAAATAAAGCCAATACTTTCAATTTTACCTTACAAAGGGTAAATACAGTAACAAACTTCCCCTCGAGGTATTCACATATACATATGCTAACAAAAACTAGAGTTAGATATTACAGAACAAGATGCATTTCCTTTCATATTTCAGCCTAGGTAACAAGTAGAGGCATATTATCTGCCTCCTTCAGCAAATAACTAAGACAGTCCCTAGTACCCTTTTAGACAATTACTGCTTACAGTCACTAAAAACTTCCCGCCCAGCATCAGCAATTTAGCGATAAAAGAAAACAACTAACAAAATGCTTCTAAAATGTTCCCGCTTACCATAGCTAAATAAGAGATCCCACCCTGCATCAGCGATATAGCGTACAATCGCTAAATACTTCCTGCCCAGCACCAGCAATTTAGCGATAGAACAAAACAGCTAATAAAACGCTTCTAAAAATGTTCCCACTTACAAATGGCTAAATAAATTATTCCATCCTGCATCAGCAATATAGCGATACATTAAAAATGGAATGGGAACATCAGACAGTACTATCTAGATCCCAGTGGTCCAATGAAACAACTTTAGCTGAACCATAACATTTGGAAAAGATACAACTTATACTAACAGGAGGTAGGCATAAATAACATACTAAACAATGCAGTACACTTTAGCAAACAGTAGTTACGTAAAGGCAAAGGAATCAACATGCATAAAAATAGCAGATTATCTGTTCAATTTGTCATCAGCAAACTAAAGTACATTTTAGATACAATAAGTTAATTATTTGAGTAACAAGACACCCTTAAAAGTTGAGCCATTAGAGATCTGGGGACATATATAGATAGTAAATACAATAGTAGAAATATGAACTTAGCAACGCAGATGTAACAAAAAGATGTTTATTAAAACAAAGCTTTCAGCTAAAAACCCTTCCTCAGTCTATACAGAACAATTAACCTTCCTTCCTTATATATAAGAACCCACAACCAATAATTAACAATTAATTAGCAAGAGAAAATCTTTTCTAAAAGCAACAACTTTATATATAGCATATAGGTAAAAAGCTTATATCGATGTAAGTGCATATACGTCCTAATATAACTGTGTTTAATAAAAAAGTATAAATTATTATTCAATGTAAACACATTTGCTTAAACTTCAAAGCAGGTTTTAATGACACTATTTGATTCAGTCCAGGAGAAGAATCAGCACCCATTCTTAAAATCCATTCAAGTTCTTTAATTTCCAGTTTATTATTTGTCACCACCCCGCATGTTCCTGAATACCTGGTCTATCATTCTAAATCTAAAACTATGCTCAGATCCAGACTCAGTTATATGTTTGGTTAGAGAATTAGTACTTATGTATCTTTTAATATCAGATCTATGCTCTATAATTCTATCTTTTAATTTTCTCACAGACTTTCCTATATAGAAAGATGGACACAGCACATGCAGCAAGATAGACAATATTGGTAGAATTACAGGTAGCTGGACAATAAAATGTAAATTACTTCCCACATAGTGGATGAACAAATGCTTGATTTTTGTCTATAACATCACAACACAATTATAACATGGAATTGTTCCATAAAAGTTAAATCTGTGTCTGTGCATATTATTATGGAAGTCTTTGCAACATCATTTCTGCTTAAGGTTGGGACAATTATAAGAAAAACTCAGGACCTCACCAATCAATAATCACAATTCTGGAAAGGACTTAAGGATACACCAGTTTTTGCTTATAATTCTTTTTATTACTGCAGAGGCTTTGCTATAAGTTGTAACATATCGAATCTTGGTATCCCCAATCTGTCCATCCAGAATTCCAGTAATTTCTCTAGTTCCAAAACTGGGTTTAGCAGTAGTTGCCCTTAAGCATAAGACTTCATCTATTTCCTAATTCAGAATTCTTTCATCATAGCCTTGGTCTATAAATTCCTTTTTAAGGTCATTCATCTGCTGATGGCATTTATCCAGGTCCGTGTTTAACCTGCTTTTGTGGATGAATTGACCCTTACTAATTCCCCTAAAGACATGCGGTACATGCATATTAGAGCGATCCAAAAATGTATTTTTGTGCACTGGTTTTGTAAAGACAGTGGTGTTAAAGTCAACACCATTATATTCTATAGTGATGTCCAAAAAAATTAATGCTCCTAATCGAGCTAAATATTGTAAATTTCAAAAATTGGGTGCTAGAATTCAAATATATCAAAAACATATCCAATTCAGCCTTAGTTCCATACCAAATAAAAAAAAAATGTCATCCACAAAGTGTTTAAAACATTTCACTTTAGAAAAAAATGAAATCGGTCCATTATACACAACTTCATTTTCCCATTTGTCAAGTACCGGGTTTGCATAGGTGTTGGCAATGGGAGTACCCATTGCCACACCTGAAACCTGGTGATAAAAGTTATTGTCAAATACAAAAAAATGTGTTGCTAAGAACAAGCTCTAAAAGTTCACAGTTGGTTTCTACATATCTACCGGTGTTCTGTCCATTTTTACATAGGAACTCCATAATTGCATCTATGCCGTAGGCATTTGGTATTATATATGTAGATAGTAGTCTGATCTTTGACCAACACTGTGGCCAAAGTGTTAAGAAAACCATTCTATGTCACCAAACTTATACGTAATGACATGGCATACATGCCCAAGCAAGTTACATTGTGATTTTATTCAGGCCTTATCAGACTCATCTTTGAGTATAATGCTCCCTTTGGCATATACCTGATGTACTATGCAACAGTTGGAACGTGCAACACAGATTCCTTACCATGAGTATCCAAGGTATAAACACACTGTCCTATATGGATTGCCTTAAAGGCCTCTCTCTATATATACTCTGTCTCCTACAGGTTGCTGAGAGGTGATCTATGCCTGGCATCCAAGGCATCCTTGCCTCTAGCTGCGATGGAGACATTTTGCACATCTGCAAAATGAACAGCATCAGAACCATTAGCTACAAGGATTTAAATTTTGCCTATGGCATAAATAAGACATGTTGGTGCTCTGAAAGATGGTCCCCATCCATGTGAAGCAGAGTCCATCCGTAACCCTATTTAAAAGTAACACACACTAATGGATGGAAAATTGGAAATTCACCCCAATTATGGCTCTCCCAGGTCTCTGATAGGCAGAGGCAGACAGTAATGCCCAAACAAATATACCCCCCACATAACCTCTACAAACCTCCTAACACAGCTCCTCCTAATAAACGCCAGTGATACATAGACACAAAATTGCATGGCAAGGCTTATAAATGCCCTGGTGGTTGTTGGCCTAGTATATACCTATGAACCTATATAAGAAGGATCTGAGGCAAGAATTAAAGTGGGATGTTTCCTCTATGAGAGGTTGTGTTTGAACAGAGGAACCAGGCAGGGGTGTCCTCCTTCTCCTTTATTTAATTTATATTTAAAGCCAATGCAAAGAAAATAAGGGACTCAGAAATTCAAGGATATAATTGGAACAGTAATCAAGAAAAGTTGCCTTTATTTGCAGATATTATTTTGTGCTTGACAAATCCAGAAAAGGACATCTCAGTGTTGAACATTTTGAGATAGTTTCAAGTCTTTTCAGGATATAAAGTTAATGAAGATAAAACAAAGGCTATAGCTATAAATTATATAACCACTCATTACTTAGTTCAGCAATACCCATATTTATGGGGATATGATAAAATTAAGTACTTAAGAGGATGCATTAAAATGTTATGGCATCTAAAGATATGCAAGAAAAACTAAAAAGATAAAACAAACCGAGAAACTGGAATGCTACTCGTCTGGTCAGGATAAAACAGACTAACATTCGTGAGTTCATTTCAACCAGCTTTATTACACACAAACACATCAGAAATGAGGCTTTGTAACTTAAAAACAGACTGACTACCACACTTATACATACATGTTAACACTGGCTGTTCTCAAAAATGGCGCTGCTACCTGCACATGCTCATTTATATGCACGTGCTTACATCTGGAAAGGTTTCTTAAATGTACAAACAAATGCTCTGCATCCTCCCTCTGAGAAATTGTCCATATATGAAATTACAGTATTCAATGGCATGCAGTTATACAGAACTAATTATTTGACATGCAATCATGCAAAACTAGACACATATAAACAATCATGTCAAAGTTGCTGTATATTTTACACTAAGTCTAGGAATATGACGTGATCGTGTAACATAAAAGTCAGAATTGGATCTAGTAGCGGGAACTGTCTTCAAAGAATGTTCAACTTTGGGGACAACTGGGACATCATCAGGAATGGGAATGGATACAGAGACATGTTCTTCAGTATGAACATTGTCAGGGTTGCTCTGAAATCTAGAGTCTGTATCACAGGTACAATGCTGCGATATCATTTCTGACACAGGAAGATGATGTCTGAGCTTTCTCCTGTATTCTCTACCCTCAGATTCCACTAAATAGGATCTCAGCTTGGTAAATATACCACTCACTTGACCAATTCGATCAAAGCCTTTCGCCATTTGCATCTTCCCTGTCTCTCCTTCATTTAACGGACGAAGAAATCTACTTGTTTTCTCATAGCTGGATTTCTGAGAAGAACGCTTCTTAAAAAGTTAGGCTTTGATTGCTCTATTGTTTTTAGCATTCGGCACCAACAAACAAACTGATAGGCAAGGCTGTTCTGGTTTGCCTAGACAGAAGTCGGAGCAGGTGAGTCATGTAGGTTGTCATGGGGTATACTTCTGAGATTAAGTAAATTCAAGAAGATATCAGTATTCCACCAGAACTGGAACTTAGACTGAGAATAAGAGGCACAAATTTTAGCGTAAACTATTTATTTTCTATTTCATCATTAGACTTCATCAGAAAACAATACATTCAACAATAAAAAAAATTCAGTTTAAAAATCTGTAAGCCAATAGAAAGTACATCTTCATCCACAATTAAGTGACATCACAAACTCAACTATTAAAAACATATACTTCTGTTAAAAACGTATTTGTTCAAGTGAACCCTGCGGTTCTTTATGAAACACTTGATGTTAACTACATCATTCAACCCTGGTGCTTTGTCAGAGTGTAAACTGACCTGCCACAGTGCTTCTTTTTGTTCCAACTCTGTCTTAAAGTCCCCACCCCTTATATGACGTGTGCCCTGCTCCAGAACTGAAAACAGGAACTTATTATAGTTAGGACACTTCAAGGTGTGTTTAAAAACTGCCTTTCTACTGTCCTTTTTTATGCTTAAGATATCAGCATTGTCACACTTTGACCTCTCTAGTAATTGCTTTGCATGCTGTACTGCATGTTTAGCAAGGCCGTTCGACTGTGGGTATTCAGAACTACTAGTAACATGGATAAAGGCCAACTCTTTTGCAAATCTCTGAAACAATTGATCGATAAATTAAGAACCATTGTCAGAAATAATGGTGTGTGGACTACCATGGACCGAGACGTGATGTTTCATCTTAGTAATAACAGCACTGGTGTTAAGTTAGGTAGCAAATCGATCTCAAACCAGTTTGAATAAGCGTCTACCAACACTAAGTAATGCTGATTATTCCACTCAAATATGTCAGTTGCTACTGTTGACCAAGGTAGTTCAGGAATTTGGCTTAGCTGAAGTGGCTCTTTTTGCAAATGCAGCTTAATACTGTTACACACACTGAAGAAGAAAGCACTTTATCAATGCCTTTCCATAGAGAAGGTCAAAATACTAGTCCTCTTCCCCCTTCTTTTGGTAGAATTGGAAACTGGGTGGCCACGATGCAAAATCTGAATGTCTTCACGCTGTAAGGAAGTAGGAACAATAACTTTTGGACCTTTGAAAATGATACGGTCTTCCATCAGCATCTCATCTCTATATGGAAAATAAGGTTGCACTTCTGGAAGTACACAGGATTGCGTTGATGGCCATCCCACATTGATGAAGTGGTTGAGCTTTTGCAATATTGGATCAGTCTTTGTATGATCTCTTAGCTCATCAAGTCTCGTGGTAGAAAAATTATGCACTTCCATGACATCAAAGTCAAAATTCTCTGCATCAAGCTGTTCTGAGGTATTCCTGGATGATCTGGATAAGGTATCAGCCAAATAAAGAAGTTTACCTTTTGTATAGGCCATTTTGAAATTATACTTTTGCAATTTGATCATCATTCTTTGTAGTCTTGCTGGAGCTGAATGCACAGGCTTCTTTAAAATAGTGACTAGAGGTTGATGGTCAGTTTCTATCTGGATAGCTAGGCCATAAATATAATCATGGAACTTCGAGCATGCAAACAATTGCCAAAAGATCCTACTCAATTTGAGCATACTGCATGTCAGTTTGAGTAAGAGTTCTAGAATCATAGGCAACAGGTCTGCCCTCCTGAAGAATAACTGCACCAAGCATCACAGGAAAGTACTGGTTTGTAGACATCATTGTATCTTAAAGTAGGTGGGTTAGCAATTTGCTGCTTGCGGTTATCAATTGCTCTTTGGTGTTGTTCTACCCATGACCAGGCAACATTTTCATGTCAGTGCTCTTAAAGGTGCTAATAACTCACTAAAGTCAGGGATAAATTTGCCCAAATAGTTAAAGCCAAGAAAACACTGCAGAGCTTGGACATTGTCTGGAGCTGGTATCTCAAGAATGGCTGCTTGTTTAGAATTATCTGGTTGTAAGCCTATACTGGCAAATAAGTAACTTCTGCTAATCTGCATTTGCATTTCAGGGGACTGAGCTTTAAATTCACTTTACGCACTCTGTCCAGAACTTTCCTGAGGTTTCTGTAATGTTCTGCTTCACCGTTACCTCCACCCAGTAAATCATTAACTATTATTGCACATGGGTAGCCTGAAAAGATTTGCTCTATTGCACACTGAAAGTCTTCACTGGCAGCATTTACTCCAAAAGGCATCCTGAAGAATCTGTAGCTACCAAATGGGGTACTGAATGTAGTCAGTAGTGAAGATTTGTGATCAAGCATCACTTGCCAAAATGAACTCTGGATCTAAGACAGAAAAACCAGTGGCATTTGGCATAAGGACAGCAATCTCCTCAGCTGTACTCATAGAATGATGAGGTCTTTTTAATGCCTTGTTCAAGTCTCTTGGGTCAATCATATTCTGATTTCATCTGAATTTTTCTTATGAGCATCTATCATGGAAGACACCCACTGTTTCTGTAACTGGACAAATCACACCTTGCTGCACCATTTTGTCTAACTGGACCTTGACTTTGCCCTGCATAGCTACTGGAACTCTTCTTACTGGTCTGACCACTGGACTGACCTCTGGGTCTACTTTCATGGAGTACACAACTGAAATTTTACCTAGCTTGTCGAACACATCAGCATACTCTGAGAAAATAGTATCACTGAAGTTGGAACTGGGCCATGTGCTTTCATAATGGACTCCTTTGGTAAAAGAAAGCAGTTTCAATCTCAAACTATCTCTGAGACCTAATAAAGACTGCACAGGTCTTCTGACTACATAAAATTGCAAGCTGTAACTGCTCCCAGCCAAATAGCAGGAAACCACTACTGAGCCTTCAGTTTGAATTTCTTCACGTCCATAAGTAACATGTTTCACACAAATGACCAAATTAAGTTTCTCACAAACCCTCACTTTAGCAAATGTTTCTGATGACATTACATTTCACTTTGAACTAGTGTCTGCTTTGATCTCTATGGTTTTACCATTGATCACAGTACAAAATTCTTCATTCTTTGCCAAATCTACTGCATTAACCTTCTCACTGACCACTGATACATCATCTACATAGAAAGTAGGGTTGCAGCTCTCTATATGATCAATTTGCTCTTTGAGCGACCTTTCTTAATAACTAAACGAAGCTTGCTTGATTCACAAAACTTTTGAAAATGGTTCCATTTTTTTATACTAGTGGCATTGCTGACCAAATGCTAAACACTTCTCTATTTTAGACTCATGCCTGGCTGCACAATTATGACAGTTAACAAGACTTGACTTTGTTTTGCTGACTAACTCATACTGTACTGAGCATGCCCTTTTTACTGAGCTAGTCTTGAAACTTGCTAGAAAGCCATGTGTTTTTTCTGTCAGACCTGCAAAGGTTGCAGCTGCCATGTACTTAGGCCTGTTTCTGCTTCCCATGTGTTGCATGCTGTCTACATTTGCTCTAGAGGCTACTGAAACTGTGTTCTTACCACTTGCAAGCATATTTGTCTGGCTATCTGTGAGCTCAGTGATTTGACAAATCTCTGTGGATTTGCTTAACGTTAAATCACTGTCACGAAGCAAAATTTTCCTCAGTGCAGCACTATTAACACCACACACAAGCCCGTCCTTTATTAACTCATCATTCAAGTCACCAAATCTGCACATTTTAGCCTTGGGAAATACGGCTGTTATATATGCTGCAAATGTTTCACCTGGCTTTTGGTCTCTTGTATAAAATAAGTGCCTCTCTAATGTAACATTTGCCTGGAGGTTGGACATTTCTCTAAATTTACATTTTAAGCACTCAGGGTCCTCCCTTGATTCAGCCAGTACCACAGTTTGCTCCCTCTACTGCATATACTTCTGGTCCATACACAAATGAACACACTCTTTCAATAGCTTCTGACCCAGCTATGTTAAGCAAAATGAATGCCCTTGTACATACATCTTTGTCAGAAAAAGCTGATTGTATGAAAATGTCATATTCCTGCTCAAATACTCTCCAATTCTATGCTATATTATGATCAAATACAAGTGGATTAGGTCTGCGAAAAAATGCCTCTGCCATATCAACAGACAGTAGTGAAGATGCTTGGAAATATGTACGAACGTACACATAAATATATACGCCAGAACTTTATGCCAGTACTTGTAATTATGCCCAATAGCACAACAAACTCTTTGAAATAACTGCATTTTGCCAAACAAGTCTCTGTAGCACAAGAACACTCTGAAATCAATGTACTTTGCTTTGAAATCACTGTAATTTGTGAAACCACTCCTTAGTGTAAAAATACTTAAAAATTACTGTACTTTACGAATAAACTGTACACAATGGAAGAAGCTCAGAGTAAGAAACACTTTGAATAGAATGTAATTTGCAAATAAACTGTACTTTGCAAAATAACTCTGTTCAGTGTAAGAAACACTTGGAAATGGTGGCACTCTGCAAATAAATGTACACAGCAAAAGAATCTTTTGAAATGGCTGTACTTTGCAGACAGCAAACTCTCTGAAATAACTGCACCATAATAAAGTGCACACACTGCAAAAACTGTGCGCACAGTGAGATACTTAAAACTCTAGTTATGCTTTGAATAGCTTCGGTCAATGCGAAAAAGTAGTTTGCACCCAAACACGGTCTTTTACTACAAAAACATTCAGTTGCCTTGCTCTTTAAGCTTAATTTGCCCTTTTATTGTACTCGTTATACCTTTTTTTTAATCTCTTATCATGCTCATTATACTTTTCTTGTGCTGGTTTTACTTTGGTTTGCATAATGAGCATGTTTAAAGGTAATTCTGAGCCCCATATGAATACCTCTGCTAGTTTTATCAAATATTGTAGTTTCGAACATTTCATTTAATTAATAATGTGGTTTGTGCCTTTCATTTGATTACTAATATGTTTTGTGCTACTCATTTAATTAATAATGCATTTTGTGCCTTATAAATGTGCCGTTTCATTTTTCTTTGCCAAATTATTTGTACAGTTTAAGTTAAGTTTGCTTCTGGCCCTTTTTTGTTTGTCTGAGCTCCGTCTCGATCAACCAGGTTAATCTGTCTTCACCTTCAACTCTGTACTTCATGGCTTGAAGAAGTTGTTCTCTTAATCCCAGTTCTGACATCATGTTGCTTGTCTGGTCAGGATAAAACAAACATTTGTGGGTTCAGTTCAAGGAGCTTTATTACAAACATACATCAGAAATGAGGTTTTGTAACAGACTTATAAACAGACCGATTATCACACTCATACATGTTAACACTCTGGCTGTTCTCTCAAAATGGCACTGCTGCCTGCATGTGCTCACTATTTATATGCATGTGCTTAAATCTGGAAATACTTCTTAAAGGTACATACACACATTCTGATCTACATGGAAGTTCTTTTTTATGGATATGGATTTTAAGAGTCGGCACACTTCTCAACCTCTTATAATAAGAGATCTGGACAAAGTCTTATGGGACAGAGGCCCAAAAATAGGGACAATTTTTAAATATTGCTCTTACAAACTTAGAAAGTTGATAGAACAACACATTTTGCATTAGCATGAATTTTCTGGGGGGTATAAGGTCTGAAGCTCAGATTTGCCACTTACTTGTCATAAAACTACAATTTTATGAAAAATATGAGGAAAAATCTGGACAGTCTCCAAAAAGTCTGTACAGTTGAGAGGTATTCAAGCAGTAAAATGTTTTAATCCCTTTAGTTGTATATTCATATTAAGCATATTTTTATCAACCAAATGAAACGTTTTGGACAATAATAGAGTTGAAGAAATGTATCTGGGAGGGAAAGAGGGCAGAAGTAAAGTAGGATAAACTGATCCTCTCAATAGAACATAGTGGTTTAGGATTACCTGATTTGAAAAGATATTTAGAGCTACACAGTTAAGGCTCACATTATACAATACATGCAGGTAATAATTTGAAGTGGAAAGGGATGATGATGATGATGATAATGAAGGGGGGGTTCAAGAAATAAAAGAATAAGATTTTGGATGCAGATCCTTAAGGAAAATAATAAACACAATACAGAACATTACATTCAGAAAGTTGTATAAAGTATTCTAAGAAACAAGGCAACATATGAATGCAGAAAGGAGACTTTACCACTAGGGATGACTGCAAGCAGGGGTAATGAAAACAGGGAAAGGTGGTGAAATTTATTGGAGAAAGCTGACAAAGGAACCAAAGTACTGGGAGCAATTAACCAGAGTGTGAATGGTAAGAGTGGGATGAAGCCAATAATTAATTTGAGTGAAGGTTAGAGATTGCCTTCTCTATCATGGACTATCAGAATACATGCAAAGAGAAAGGGACAGGGGATCCTCTAAGTTAAAGACCTACTCTGGTAGACTTTTCTAGTCATATCTAGAACAGAAGCTGCTGTTAAAAAGGGGATAATTAGTAGGACATATAAATCATCAATCCCCTTTTTTCTCATTTTCTGCATGGGGTCGGGGTGGCATGTCAACTGTTGCTCTTGCTCAATTCTTCTTTGACACGCATGCCTGACTGTTGCAGGTCTTCTCTCTCAGAATCCATCCAACTCTTTGCTGCATGCCCTCATTTCCTCTTGCTTTCTTCCAGTCTGTCCAAAATTGTCTGCTTTTCTGCACATGTGCCCAAACCACAGTAACCTGTTCACTTTGATCCTTAATGCAATTGGAGCTAATTTGGCTTCTATTCTTCAAGTCTTCATTTCCTCTCCTTCTGCCCCACAGTGTGCATTCTGCCACTTACTTAATCTTCATCACCTCTATCTTTCTTTACCTGCTCTGCCTTTACTGCCCAGGTTTCTATACCATACAGTAGTACTGGTCACACTGCTGTTTAGTAGATCTTACTTTTCAGCTGCTTTGGCATTCTTCTGTCATATACTACACCTGACCCTCTGTGCCAGTTGGATGCAGCTCCTCTGATTCTGGCTTTGACCTATTCATTCAGACTTCCCTTTTCAAATACCCCTCCCAAACACTTCAAACTGTTAACCTGTTCCCTTCTATCTCAATTTCTTATGATATTGCCCATTTGCTGCCATTACAACAACAGTCTTATCTGTACTCGGCTTCAACCCATTTGCCTTCAGTTTTGCATTCCATTCCGTTGTCCTTTGCTGAAGTTCTTGCTCAGAGACTGCCAGTAATGCCACATTGTTTGCATATAGCAACTTTGTTGATCTGTCTCCTCTAACCAGTTTGTTAATGTAGTCTATCACCAATATGAACAGTAGTGGGTTCAGAGCTAAACTCTGATGCACCCCCCACTCCTGCAGGGAACCCTGCTGCGAGACCAAACATTGTTCATACTTGGAGTGATTGGGTCCTTGCACATAACTTGCACTAATTATTCCAATGTATCTAGGCCTTTGAACCACCAAAGGACTGCTTTCCTGGGACCTTGTCATATTTCTTCAAGCCTAGGGATGCCCAGGTGGACTTTTCCTCATCTTTAGCTCCTTAAATGTCTCAGTGCAAACATCTAGTCATGCTGCATCCTGTCTCCCATCATACTGCTCTGTATATTCATTTATCAGTCACCCTCTCCAGCACTTTCATGCAATGTGACAGCAGATTGATACCTCTGTACTGCCCACAGTTGTGAATGTCCCCTTTGTTCTTGAACATTGGCACTAGTATGCTTATTCTGCAGTCATCTGGGTATATAAACATTGCATGATAACTGTAAATCAATCAGAGGAGGTTAGAAAACATTGGGAAGAGAGACTAGAAAAAGCAATTTACAAGGGAACATATGCATGGCTCACAAGTATGGAATGAAATCCAGGTTTAAGGTTTTTGCTTGGAAGTGTCAGCACAGGCAGACTTCAAAGAATTTTTCCTCAGGTAGATGGTAAATGTTGTAGGTGTGATGGGGAAGAAAGAGGTAAATGGGAACAAGGATATACCCTTTGGACCCCGAAGAGCAAGGTCAGTCTACCCAGGCATTCTACATGTATGTGTTATGATAGTGAACCTTTAACATTAGCTGTGTTACTTAGTAGTTCTCAGTGTGCTAATAACACTGACTGTTTGAGCCTTGTGCCCCCCCCCCCAGCTTGTGTAGTAATACTAACTGTCCACTAGACAGTATACACTTAATTCAGGTCCTTCCTATTCTCTGTGATTAAAACTTAACCCTCCAGCAGTCCTTTCAGTGCTGTTTGCCTTAGTTTTGTATCACTTGAGCCCCACCTGTTTATTTGCATCTCTATACATTCCCCTTCATTGCTAATGTATCTCTCTACTCTAATCTGTGCATAAACTGACTACTAATAAGCAAGTCAATGTGAATGAAGACACACTCCCAACCTTAATAAACTTTGCTGTCTCTTCTCTCCTTCACTTTACAAGTAGAGTTTGTATTACTACTCACCCCCCTCTGAGGCCTTTACTCAGTTTTCCACTGCTTGCCTCTTTGGTTTGGCTGGTTTCTTTGCATTGCACCTGGTTCACACCCTTTTGCTACCCCCACCCCCAATACTAAGGCTATATTAGATTCCTGCTGTTTATGGACCCATCTTTAAATTACTAGTCTCCCATCAGGACACAAGTGCTCATCAGCAGTTGAATTCTGCTCACTGTTAAGCCATTAGACCTCTGGGATTTCTTAGTGTTGTTTTTAGCTAATTATTTGGTTGTTAGTTAAAGAGCTAAAAGTGGCAAATATAACCACCTTTACCTCCCCAAGTGTGTACCATCAATCTGCAGTATAAAACAAAAGAAATACAATATAACATTTTACAATTACTTACCTTGCATGCACAGAAATCAGGTACCTCGTGGTTTGGTTTGGTTTGGCCCCGCTGCGCTCAGGCTTACTCTGTGCCCCATCCTGACCCCAAATTCCACCCGCCCCCAGTGGTGCTAAATTTAAAGCTCTAAAAACACCCCCCCTCCACTATAACCTATCAAAGATGACCTCCAAGATCAAACCACCCCTCACTCCCAGACACTAATCTTCCTAGTCTTCTTAATTTACTCCTGCCCCAAATACAATTCCAACATAATGCCTCAGCCAGGCACTATGCTATCCCTCAAAATCCTGCTAATATTTTCACTGTTACCTCTGTTACTCATTCCATATCCCCTCAGCACCTATGAAAATCAGCCCTACCTAGGGTTCCACTACCCAAAATCCCAAACTATCACCACATCAGTATCAAACAATACTGACCACTTCATAATTCCCCACATACCTGACCCCACCATTCCTAAAAACGACCTCTCGATTAGACCCAGGTATATCAGCCCCAAAACTAAGCATTACCAAAAATTTAAAAATAAAATTATGAAACTCATAGTTAGCTTACATTACAGCCTGACAATGGATGGAGACATCCACCCAAACCCTAGCCCATCCCCACCTGCTGATTCCAGTTCCCAAACTAATATTCCTTCTAACATAACACTGGCTAATAGGCCCCCTAATTCTCTCCTGACCTGCCAACTAAATATCAGAAGCATAAACAATAAGGTCCATAATCTGCATGCCCTCTTAGCAGTTTACTCCCCCGATGTCTTATGGAGACCTGGCTAAAAGCGGTAACTAAAGACAATGAGGTAATACCACCAGAGTACGACATACTTAGATTAGATTGTACTACTAGGAAGGGTGGTGGGGTAGCTGTACTCTATAAAAATACACTAGATGTTACTACGGTCTCCCTACAACCACCCCAGCTTAATAATGTAGAAATTCTTGTACAGATTAACAATAACAAATGCATAAACACTGTCTGTGTTTACATTCCCCCAGGTAATAATACAAACACCCTAGAGGACATCCTCCACTGGTTATCCAGTACCTAACTCCCAAGAAACTAAGGTGCTTGGAGATTTTAACATTGATTGGCACACCTGTTCCCCTGAGTCTCCTACAACCCATGTCAACCTACAAGGTTTTACACAGCTTATATCCTCCCCCACCAGGATAGGCAAACTCAATAACAAAGACAGTATCCTAGACTGGATACTTATCAACAGCCACTCCTATATGTACAAGTCAGGGACCCTCCCAGATGACCTAAGTGACCACTTACTTATGTACATTATCAAGCACAAGGTGGACAACCCCCACCAGACCACCTTTAAAACCATCAGAAATAAAAACTTCAACTCCACCAATTTGCAAAATGAACTTAAAGCTTGCAATTGGTCAATCCTAAAGTACCTTTCACTGGATGATGCAGTAGCATACTTCAATTCATATTCCTTACTATTCTTGATTCTTACACTCCTGCTCACTCTATTAGAACCAAAACAAAAACTGCCCCGTGGTTCTCAAAAGAGACCAAATCTAAAACCATAGCTAGAAATAAGGCATGGGACAAATGGCGTGCCACAAAAGACTCACTAGATCAACTCAGATACTGACAGCTAAGGAATCACACAAAAAAATCTATTACACTAAACAAAAAAAAACTTCTACCACCATCTTCAACAAAAACATCACAACAAACCTAAAATGGTTTGGGCAGGAATAAACAAACTAATTCACCCAGGACAGTCCTCCACTCCTACCCAGTAATATTCCAACCATAAATCCCCAGAGGATATTGCAAATACCTTCAATAGTTTCTTCACAGAGACTATCCCATCCCTAGCCAGTCAACTAGCACCCAGCGGCTCCAACCCAAATTCTGCCACAGCCAATACCCCAGTCTCCTTTAGCTTTCAGCTTGTTTCTACATCACTTATCAAATCTCTAATTAAGAAATTAAAACCAACTACTCTTAGCAGCTAATCTCCTCCCACCAGAGTATCTGCAAAAAGAAGCAGATGCCATAGCATACCCCATCTCCATTATAATCAACAGAACCTTATCTGAAGCCACCATACCCTCCATTTGGAAAATATCTTGTGTAATACCACTCCATAAAGGAGGCAACTCCTTCGAACTATCAAACTTTAGACCCATAGCTATTGTTACCATTGGCTAAAATTATGGAAAAGTGTGTCCATAAACAACTTCTGCATTATCTTACCCAGAATAAGCTGTTGTCTAACTCTCAGCGCAGTTTTAGGCCATACCACAGTACCACCTCAGCCCTCCTATCATTCTCTAACACCATAAACCATAACCAAAATAGCAAGTTTTCCTCAGCCCTCTTTTTAGATCTCTCCAAGGCCTTTGATATGGTCAACCACAAAATACTCATGCACACCCTTAAGGCATTCTCACTAAATAGCTTTGTGCTTCAATGGTTCCAGTCTTACCTGTGTGATAGACAACAAGCTGTCCTATGGCAGGGCAAACTATCAACCCATCTACCCATCATCCTAGGTGTCTCCCAGGGCTCCACACTAGGACCCCTTCTTCTCTCTCTCGCTCTATTAATGACCTTCCCACTGTCATCCCAAATGCTATCTGCATACAATATATGGATGATTTGTTCAGCCACCTCCCTGACAGAACTAATAAAATTAACCCAGAATACTTTCAATATAGTTGAAAACTGGCTCTCTAACAGTCAGCTGATATTAAACCCTAACAAAACAAAGTTGCTTCTTTTCCCTCCACTTGTAAGTCTTCCTCACTACTCTTCACCATAAGATCTAATAATGGTACCATTATCTCCCCAGACGTGCAAACCAAACTCTAAGGCGTCACAATAGACAACACCCTCACATTTGATATCCATGTCAAACTATCAAAACCATTAACAAAAAAAAACTTGGCTCCCTCTATAAGATCAAACCTTTCCTTACTCCATTTGCTAGGACTGCTATTGCTCATTCCCATCTACTCTCCACTCTTCTCTATGCCTTCCCTCTATTCACTAATTTGAACAAATCCACTCTTAGCAAACTCCCCAGCTGTTATAACCATATTGCTAGATTTGCAACAGGCACGGCCTATAGAACCCAACACTGTCACAACCTACTTCTGGGGCGGCTAGAATGGCCTAGCCTACTTCAGTACAACCAGCTTATAATTGCCCATAAATTTCTCAACCAACCTGACAATACGCCTGCGCATAAAAATATCATAAACCCTTACAGTAACCTGAGGCCACTTCGCTCTTATAATAAACTACTGGTTCAAACATCCAAAATCAACAAACTCTGCTAACTCTGTTGGCAAAACCTGGAATGCTCTTCCTGCTGATCTTACTCTTGAACCCTCTCTTACTCAGTTCAAAAAAAGCCTCAAGCTATACTTTAAAACTCACTGGCTATGTTCTTGCTCAAAACACGACTTGATCCTCCTCTATAGTCTGTAATCATGTTACATGGCCTAGTCAATGTGTCAACACAGTTTTAAAAATTATTATATTACCTGCTTTCAACTGGAGCCTGTAAACTGTGTGTAACTTGTAATCATTTTGTGATTTTTACTGTATGTTCTACCTTGGAGTTTTTCTCCCCGGGCCTCCGCTGAAAATGGACATGTATCCAGTCGGACTATCCCAGTCAACAAATGTAAAAAAAAATAAAAATAATAAACATGTTTTTTGAGTGTAATGAGTTAGCAGATTAAAACAAAATCCCTACTCTGTCAAAAGTATTGGGGAACCAAATGGCTATAACTAAGGAAAAAATTATTTTGAGGTGGGACACAGAATCTGAATTGTCTAGACATAGTAAGGCTTTACTAAGTTTAATTTTGTTGACTGAAAAAAAATTACTAGAAGGAACTCAGAATCCAAACCAACTGTATTTGAAGTACTGAATATTTTGAGAGAGAGAAAAGAACTGGAAGATGGATTTTTAAAAAAGGGAAGGAGCAAATTACATAGAAATAAATGGAATTTGTGTGGGCAATACATGCAGAATAATGTTCAGGAGTGAGGTTTACGAGAAGGCAGGAATTGAGTGACATATGCAATATTTCACTGAAAGACACATTATAAAAAGTGGAGTTGTGTAAAATCTTAACAGTAGATGTCCTTCTCTTCACCGCTGCAGTGTTCCTTACACTAAGGATCCCCTGCCAAGGGTTGCCAGATGTCTGGCCAGTAAACCAAATCCTTAGGTTGTTATAGGGACATCGTATGTCACACACATGCTCCCCGCTCAGTGCATAGGATATAAAGGTGATGTACGCACATACCTTCCTCAGAAATAAAAAGGTCTTGGAAGGTTTACAGTCCATGGAGTAAAACAGGAACATGTGCATCCAGAAGGAAAAAAAGAAAAAGGGGGAGGCGGGAGTGAATACTGCAACAGTGAAGAGAAAGACATCTACTGTTAAGGTAAGATTTTTACATAGCTGTACTATGTCCTTCCATATCGCTGTTGCAGTATTCCTTAGAGTAAAAAAGCTCAAGAATAAACTTGGAAGGAGGAAGGTCCAGCAGAGCTCTCAATAAAGCCAAGTACGATAGCCCTGGCAAATCTGGCTCTAGACCTGGAAACCCTATCTAACTTGCAATGTTTGGTAAAAGTATACTCAGAAGTCCAAGTGGCTGCCTCAAGGATGCAGTTGGCATCTAATCCTTTGTAAAAAGCACCAGATGAAGCCACAGCCCTGGTAGAATGAGCCTTAACAGAAGAAGAAAGTCTTTTCCCATGAAAAAAGTAACAAAAGGAAATGACCTCAGATATCCAGGAAAAACAGTTTGCTTAGAAACAGCCAAACCTAAAGACCTGGGATGAAAAGAAACAAAAAGTTGCTCAGATTTACAAATGGCTTTAGTTTTATCTATATAATATCTGAGTTGTCTATGCAAATCTAAGGTGTGAAGTACCTTCTCACTAGCAGACTGTGGAGAAGGGAAAAAAATCAGCAAATGAATAAACTGATTTAGAGACAACTAATTAGCCAACTTGGGCATAAAAAAAGATTAGTATGAAGAAACACCCTGTTCTTATGAAAAACTAAAAATGGAGGTGCAGCCATAAGGGTCTGAAGTTCAAACACCCTTCTAGCTGAAGTAAGGGCCAAAAGAACAGTCTTCCAAGTACAATGATATAAGGAAGCTGAAGCTGCAGGCTCAAAAGGAGCCCAAGTCATTTTATCAAGAACAAAATTAAGGTCCCAGGAAGGAGGAATAGGCTTCCTGGGAGGCCTAATATGAAGGATGCCTTTAAGGAATTGTTTGACCTTAAATCTAGAAGCCAAAGGATGAGTCAAAAGCAGAAAAGCGTTAATAGCTGAAAGGTGGGCTTTAACTGAACAGTATGACAACACAGCATTGTGAAACTCCCACAAATAAGAGAGAACCAAAGGAACTTCCAAAAGAATGGATCCAGGTTACAAGCAAGACACTAGACAGAAAATATTTTCCATTTGGACAAATAAGATTTCCTGGTAGTGGGTTTCCTGGCTTGCTGCAGAAGTCAAAGCACATCCGCAGAAGAAAAGTGCCTAAAGGGGATCAAAACACCATCACCCACAGTGTCAGTTGAAGAATGGACAGGTGGGGATAGATGAGAGACCCCTTGTCTTGTGAGTAGGTCCACCCTGTGTGGTTACTTGTAGTGACTGCCATTGACTAAGTGCAGAAGAGGAGGGAAACAATGCTGTCTGGGCCAAAAGGGAGTCACCAACATTTCTGGAGAGTTTTGTTTCATCTTGAACAGGACTTTCGGTATGAGAGGAAGGGGAGAGGAGGCATAAATAAACATCCCCTACCAAGAAAGAGAGAGGGTGTCTACCTTTCAAGCCAGAGGACATGGAACTTTGGTGCAAAATTTAAGATTTCTGTTCATAGGGGAGGTAAAAAGATAGGAGTACCCCACTGGTGGACAAAGTCCTAAAACACATCTCTGTGAAGCATCCATTTGAGTGTGTGTTATGGATCTGCTACAGTGTTCTCTTCTAAAGGAATATAAACAGCCTGAAGAGCCACCTGATACTGGACAGCCAGATCCCAAACCTTAAGACCTAGTCTGCACAAGAGGTAAGACTGTGCCCCCCCCCCTGTTTACTAATGTAACACACCACCATGGTATTGTCTGTAAAGATTTTGAGGGGCCCTAGAAGAAACAAAGAAAGGAAAGCCTGAAGAGCCAGAAGAGCAGCCCTCATCTCTTTGACATTGATATGGTCCTTTGGATGAAGGGAAGAAAGGTCCTGAACCTTTAGAGGGCTGAAATAAGCTCCTCACCCCCACATCTGAGGCATCTGAAAAGAGTTCCTTAGAGGGGATTGGGGGCTGAAAATGAAGCCCTGGGTTGACAGTTGATGACTCCACCACTGAAGCTCTAGTTTGAGGCATGACCCTATCTAGTCTTCATGGAAGTAGAGGAATTAGAAAGTCCAAAGGAAAGGATGAGAAAGTTGAAGTCAGACTGACTTTAGGAATCACTGTATTTTACTTATACGAAGCCTAGCTAGAGGAAGAATAGGAATGGTAGAAGCCATGTACCCCAGAGTCCTTAGATACTCCCTGGCTGCAACTGAGGACATTGAAAGAAGGGATTGGAAAAAAAATGCAATCAGAGTTAAAGCCTTGGGAGGTGGCAAAGTTGCCAGCATAGGAATGGTCTGTAGCCTGCACCTGGAAAAAACATGATCCTGAGGAGGAGTCAGGAGGGATTTTTGGAAATTCGCTGTAAAACCCTCAGCCAGGGCCAAATAGCATATTTAATGTGATGAAGCAAGCTCTCTTGAAAGGAAGCCTGAATGGAGAAGTCATCCATATGAGGAAAGATCTGTATGCCCCTCATCCTGCAAAAGCAATCAGAGAAGTGAGGCATTTGGTGAAAACCCCTGGGGCAGTGGAGAGGCCAAAAGGTAAAGCAGAAAACTAAAATGCAAGGAAGAAATAGAGAAACAAAAATTTCCTGAAATGGGTTCAAACAGGAAAATGGAGATAGGCATCCTTGAGATCCAGAGAGACTAGAAAAACCTGAGGTAGAAGATGAGACCAGGTTTGAAGGAATAGCACTTGAAAGGAAGGAACCTTTAAAATGGTGTTGAGCTGGGAAAGATCCAGAATAGGTCTCCAAGTGCCTCTTTAATGGGAACTATTAAACTTCTTTTTATTACATCTTCTAACAATACAACTATCCAACCTGACACCCACACAAAACTCCTAAGGGTCATTATCCATGACGAACTAAAGTTCAACCTGCACATACTCCAATGTATAAAAAAAACAAACCAGAAACTAGGTCTGCTATATCGAAACAAAAAAATCCTAACCCCTGAATCTAGACTTACCCTGGGCCAGGCACTCCTCCCCTCCCTCTTATACGCTGCCCCAGTTCTTACCAATATCCAGGCCTCCACTCTAAACAAACTCCAACAGACTCACCATAAAATAGCCAGATTCATTAGTAACTCCCCATAGAACTCACACCACTGCATTACTTTAAACTCTCTTCAATGGCTTGAACTTCCCCAATTTCTGCTATCTTATCAATTGCATATGCTATACTCTATTCTTTATAAACCCTCCTTCTGTCAATCTCTATCTTCCTTTAGTCTCCATCTACATTCCCATCCTGGACCCTCAGTACTTCTAGCCAACAATTACTTGATATCTACCACCCAAAAAGGTCAGTAGGCAAACTACTCTACAAACACTCCCTTGCCGATGCTTGGAACAAACTTCCCCTTGACTTATGTTCAATCTCCCACACCTCACACTTTAAAAATGAACTAAAAGCTTATTTTCTCTATTCCAGAACCTGCCCTTGCCATGACCCGACCTAGTCTTCCTTCCCTTTATGTACCCTCAAAAGGACCATACTTAGTACCTCATTACACCTCTCTCCAATGTGTCTACTATGCATTTGCATAATTTTATACAAACAAAACATTTTTATTGTTGACCTATTGAACTATATCAATGTAAAATTGTTACTTAGCTTCTTTTTAATGCAACTTTAACTTTATGCATGTAACCCAACATATGTGAATCTTTTTGCTATAACTGCTATTATATCAATATTGTTTAAAATTGTACTTGTTTAAAATGTACTACTGGAGCTTTTCTCCTCAGGTATCCACTGAAAATGGGCCACGAGCCCAGTTGGACAAACCCGGTTAATAAATGTCAATAAATAAATAAATAAATAGAAACATTCTGGAATAAAACCCCTTTGCCTTTTGAGGAGCATAAACTGCTTGGATGGTGCTGTGAGATCAAAGGCTCTGAAGGATATCTGGAGCAAAGTGCAGCTCTTCCGGAAGAGGTTGAGGAATGCCCAAAAAATGAGGAAAGTATTTTCATACCATGTAATACCCCTGACGAATGAGGGACAGAACCCAAGATTCTCAAGTGATTCTTAACCAATTGTGAAGGGACAGGGAAAGAAAGAGATAGAGGTACTTGGCTTAAGAGGGAGGGAAGAAAATAGAACCTGGTTTGTATGGGAACGGTGGTTTCTGAGCTGTAGAAGTTTGAGTAGACTTGGTAGAAGCAGCCCTTCTAGAGCCATTTTTACCTTTGGGAGGAGGGAGAGACTGTCTACATACAAAAGGTAGATTTGGCAGGATAATTCCTCTCAAATTTGGGAACAGGGAAACGAAAATATGTTTCAATTCCTGCATAGCTTTACCATTTTCCTGAAGAGACTTAAAAAGCTCAGCAGCTGCAGAACCAGAGAGATTTTTATTGTCCAGAGGAGCATCCATCAATTTGGCATTAATATCATCAGACAAAGGCTGAAGGCAAAGCCAGAAATAATGTCTTAATACCAAACCAAAGGCAGCTGCTCTAGAAGAGGCATCAGCTGCTTCATAAGTACATTTAATGGAATAGTGAGCCACTTCAGAAAAGGACTCCAACAAAGAGAAGGTGGATGCTTTCTCCTCAGAATCTGGAAGGTCTGAAATAACTTGAAAGGCCTGAGAAACAGAAGGTCTAAAACACACCAGGTCATATGGGTCAGACAGTTTACAGCCCGAAAGGCCAGGGTTGTAGCAGTACACACCTTTTTGGCCAATCTTTCCATGGCCCTCCTGTCCCTGACAGAGAGAAGCAGTTTAGTAGAAGGAAAAGCTTGGAAGGCTTATCAGAGGAAACAGAAATAAGAGGAGTCAGCAGAGGGATACTTGTAAAGAAATTTGCAATCACCAGGCATCTTATAAAACCTACCTTTTTTTTTAAGGAATATAGGGCTGGGAAACAGGAACCTGGGAAGCTGCTGAAAATGTGTTCAACAAAGCAGCAACAAGAGGAAGAACAGCAGACGGCTTAGGAGACTCCATTTGGAGGAGTTCATAATACCTCTTCTGAGCATCAGAAACCTGGGTGCAGTCCCACTTAAAATCAGTCATAGAAGAGATAGTATCTCCAAAGGAAATCTCCTCAAAAGGGGAGTCTGGACTAAAAACAGTCCTCCTCCTCTGAACCAAAATCAAAAATGGGCAGTGAATCTGGGAGGAATGGGCCAAAGACTCTTCATCAGAGTCTAAGTCCTCATTAGATTAGTCCTGCTCCCTGGGCCTCTTAAGAGGAGTAGAGGACCAAGGGAAGGCAGGGACAGAGACTCCCTGATGGGGCTTCAAGGTAATGAGAGCATTAAATAATCCCAGGGTAAAATCCTGTCATTCAGGCTTAGGATCCTTAGGAGCTGGGGAAATATGCTTTGTGTTCTGCTTATTAAAAGGGAAGTCAGCCAAACATCTTAGGAGGTTTGGACCCCATCTAACACTCAATGTAGTGGGAATCGCCTCCCTAGCAAGAATCTGCGGCACACCCCTGGGTCCCTCGGATATCATCAGCCATGGTTTCCCCTGACCAACCAAAACAGATGTCTGCAGAGCCTCCGAGGATGTGCAAGAAGCTGGACTCATGCCTGCCTCTGATGCAGATGAGGCAGACAAATCCAACAGAGAAAAATGGGCAATCCTCCAGGCTTTCACCAACTTCAAGACAGATGTCCGCAGGACGTGGTACAGCAGTAGAATCAGACCTAACTTTTTTTGCTGTTTTAGCAGACAGCTGACCAATGGGCTGGGACAATTCTGCCATTGTAACCTTTGTCAACTTAAGATGCTGGTTTTCCAGGTTGATGGATGAGGAGGATAGACATCTATGAAGAGTTGTAGGTACAAACGCCTGACAAACAGGGCATGACATATGGTTGTGTGAACCCCCTAACAAAAGAAACACTGCTCATGATGATTCTTATGGGGAATCAGTCTCTCACACTGGCATTTTTCCTTTCTGAATGGCATGCAACCTTACAACATAAACTAAAAGGCAAGATAAGAAAAACCCCAAAGGGGCACTTATCTGAAATGGCTTGGTAACCAGCAGATGGAGCGTTCAGACTGACAGCAAAGAATTTCTGAGGAAGGTACATCTTTACATCACACCTTTATGTCCTATGCCATGAGCAGGGTGCCTATGTGTAACATACAATATCCCCATAACAACCAAAGGTTTTGGTATGCTGACCGAACATCAGGCTACCCTTGGCAGGGGATCCCTACTGTAAGGAATAATGCAACAGTGATATGGAAAGACATCACAATGTACAATTTGTGTAAATGGAAACAAATATTAATATGGTTTGTTTTATTTTCTGCTAATGTTTGTCTATGCCTTAAATGATAGCTTAATAAAAGTGTTAGAAAAATGTAATGGTCACATGTGTGAATGTTTCATGACAGGTAGATCTCAGCATAACATAGTTAAATAAGCTATTCATTAATCATCCACACTGCATGACACTGAATGCTGCAGTTGTTGACACAAGCAGTTTCAGGAACCACCTCTGAGCTCAACAGAATCAGGAACAAGTCCAGAAATAATCAGGGACACTTTTAAAATATTTGCACTATTAGTCTGAGACACTGACAGTAAGTGAATATGAATTCACATACATTTAAAGAAGTAAAAAAGTCAATAACTTTTATTATCATTACTTAAGTGTAATTCACCACTTTTTCTCCCAAAATCACCAGTTTTAGGAAAGATTAAGAGGGACAGAGCTAAAACTCCAGTCAATACAAGGGATGTATCTGAAAATCAGGGACAGCTGAGTGGTATGGTATCCTCATCAGCATCAAAGTCACCCCTTATTTGGGGGGGGGGGTGTACTCCTCATCTGGAATCTAGAGTGATGAGTTGGGCTGTGTAAGGTCCACCACTAAGTGCTGCTGTGGGCAACTGCATTATTGCTGTCTTTTGTCCTTGCAGATTCCACCAGATCATTTGCTCTTTTCCTACACTGTGCGAAGATATAGCTTCTCATCCCCTACAGCATTGATGTCACTTGATTCCATGTCTTAGGCTTTTCTTACTCTTCACCAGAGAGGCATTTTCCACACATTTTCAGTTTTCATGATGATGTCATTCCACGTCAGAATAAAGTTGTGTCTGTGGTGTCTTACCTGTTGCTGTAGCATGTTCTCAATATGAAAGCAAATATTGGCCTACAGCCTACATAAGACAACCTAGACTAGTTAAGTTGTTTCTCTTGTAACTTTATTCCCTGCTGCTGCAGTACTTTATACCCTGCAAACAGATATTGGCCAACAGTTGACCATTCTCCCACAACACTCGTAATTCATGCAAGATTATAATAAATAATTACAGAAGTGTACTAACTGCAGTAGTTGTACTCTGTACTGCAGTTTTTAAATGCATAGTTATAATTGATTTATGATATGGGATGGTACCGATTAGGTTAATGTACCACTAATCAGTTATTTGTTGAAATTTGCCTTACCACAACACATGGGCATCATTTATAAACATGTAGAAGAACATTAACAGACATGTTTTCTTTGTAAAATGACTCAGAACATCATATTTCAATAAACCACACTACACAGTGTGCTTTCTTTATCTTATAATTTCCTTTAGATAGTTTGCGCTTATTTCATACTGACAAGCTTGGTTCAGAACACTTAAAATGGCAGACTGAAGCTGACTGGTGAAATTTGGAGCCAAGTTAAAAATATCTTATGCCAATGAGAAGCTGCTGCCCTGAAGTCTACGAATCTCACCACTGTTTAGAGTTTAGATGTGTACCCCATAGTATTAGTGTAAATGTATTCAGATAATGGTGTAATGGCCTTATGAATGTGCATAACTGCTAAGTACAAGTCAAGTGTATTTCAGGGCACTACACAACTGGCAGAGTACATGCATTTCTGGTACTATTAAAGAGTGCTATAAAGTACAGTTGTGTACACTTACCATAAATGTAGATGTTCGAGTGTATTCACTGTTGCAGTCATCACATTTGTGTTATCTGCCTGCAGGTAGCCCTCAGTCGGCCTGAATACCAGAGTCTTGGGATTTCTGCGTCGGATGCTATCGCTTCTTCCATGACGTCAGGTCGCCAAGGGTATAAAACATGCAGCCGACGCCATTACATCAGTTTTTCTTGCCCCAGATGTCAGGAGCCCCCAAAATAGGAAGCAATTACATGGTGTGGAACACCCCCCACAAAAAGCAAATACCAATGTTATAAGATATGGCCAAACAAAAAGGATAGGTAGAAGTATAGAGAAGTCAGGGGGCTGAAGGGAGGGTAACCAGGACTGCAACAATGAATACACTTGAACATCTACATTTATGGTAAGTGTACACAACTGCACTATGTTCGTGTTTCACTGTTGCAGTCATCACATTTGGGTTGATTCCCAAAGCTGAGGATGGGTGGATGCAGTCAAGAAGCATTAGGGCTGACAAGCAGGCACTGTAAGACTGCTATGGCAAATCCAGCTCTGGATATAGAAGATAGGTAAGTGGTAATGCTTGGTAAAAGTGTATACAGATCTCCAGGTTGCAGCTTCCAGGATGTCTCTGGTAGGGACTCCCCTGAGAAATGCTGTAGAGGTTGACGTAGCCCTAGTGGAATGTGTTCTGATCCCCTGTGCGGTAGATTTCCCATGGTGTTTGTAGCAGAAATGGATTCAGTGTGCTATCCATTTAGAAATGGTTTGCTTTGAAATGGCCTTGCCCTCTGCCCCTGTAGCAAAACTGACTAGCAGCTGGTCAGACTTTCTGAAAGGTTTAGTCCTGTCCAGATAGAACCTAAGCTGCCTGTGCATGTCCAGGGAGTGCAGGATCCTTTCCTCTTTATTCTGAGAATTAGGGAAAAAAGTTGGCAAATGAATGGATTGGTTTAAAGCCACGCTAGATACCACCTTGGGCATAAATGATGGGTTAGTCCTGAGGGAAACCCTGTCCACATGGAAGTTAATGAAGGGTTCCATGGCCATAAGGGCCTGCAATTCAGACACTCTTCTTGCTGAAGTGATGGCTAGAAGTAAAGCTGTTTTCCAGGAGAGGAATTTTAACTCTGCTGTAGCAGCAGGTTCAAAGGGTGGAAGCGTGAGTTTTTCCAATACAAAGTTAAGGTCCCAGGCTGGAGTGGGAGCTCTCTTGGGGGGTCTTAATTTTTGGGTCCTCTCAGGAACTGTTTGACCAGAGGATGAGAGAAGAGGGGTGGCTCAGTATTATAATGAGCTGAGATGGCAGAGTCATGAATCTTAATTGAAGAGAAGGATAGGCCTTTGTGGAGCATTTCTGTTAAGTAATCTAGTATACGAGGAAAGCTGGGCACAGTTGTGTCCATTCCCTGAGACTGGCTCCAAGAACAGTATCTTTTCCACTTTTCCAAATAGGATTTTCTAGTACTAAGCCTCCTTGCTTCGAGGATGACATCCAGCACCAGTTTACTGAGGGTTGCAGGTGATGAGTTCAGGGGATGAGCCAGGCTGTTAGGTTCAGGGTCTGTAGCTGAGGATGCAAAATCTGGCCCTCCTGCTGGGACAGCAGAGAAGGGATCTGAGGCAAGTGCCATGGTGGCACTACTGTCAGACTGTGCAAAAGTGGGTACCAGTGCTGGCATGGCCAGTCTGGTGCAATCAGGATTGCCCTTGGCTTGTCCTGTTTGATCTTTAGTAGAACCTTCGAGAGGAGGGGCAGAGGGGGAAAGGCATAGATTGAGAGGTCTTCCCATGTGATAAAGGATAGGGCATCCACTTTCCATGCTTGGCTGTGGGGAGTTCTGGTGCAATATTTGCTCAATTGATAGTTCTGAGGGGAAGCAAAGAGGTCCACCTCTGGTGCCCCCCACCTGTGGATCAGAAGCTTGAATATTTTGGGTTCCAGTTTCCACTCGTGTTGGTCCAATAGATTTCTGCTTAAGTTGTCTGCCAGTGAATTTAGTTTGCCTGGCAGGAATTGAGCTTGCAGGTGCATGTGATTGCTCAAGGCTGTGTTCCACAGAGCCATGGCTATCTGCAGAGTAGGTAGGAATGGGTTACCCCCTGCTTGTTTATGTACCACATAACTGCGGTGTTGTCTGTCTTTATCAATAGTTACCCTGGAAGAATAAGGCATTTGAAGGCTGTCAGTGCATTCTATACAGCTAAAATTTCTTTTTGATTGATATGCAGGTGCATTTGCTTTGGGCTCCATTTGCCTTGAATGCATTGTCCTGCCATGTGAGCCCCCCATGCATAGTCTGATGCGTCTGTTAGGGTTTGGGCGGCAGGGGGTTGAGTGAAAGGGAGTCCCTTGTTGTGGTAGCAGGCCTCTGCCCACCAAAGGAAATCTGTCCTTAGGCAAAGAATGATAGGAATCACTGTTTCCAGGTCCTGAGAATGTTGACACTAGACACTTTTTAAGTACCACTGAAGTTTCCTCATATGCAGTCTTGCATATGGAATTAGTAGAATGCAAGAGGCCATGAACCCTAGGGCTTGCAGTATTTTTTCTTGCAGATAGCTGGGTTTTGGTGGCCAGTAGATTGAAGTAGTTTGTCAAATAAATTTGTTTTTCTGGAGTGAGGAATGCCATCTGGGAAGTTGCGTTCAAGCTTGCTCCCAGGAATACAATCTGTTGGCTGGGTACCAGATGTGATTTATTTTCGTTGATGGTGTACCCCAGTTAAGTTAGAAGTCTCTTTACAAATGTCAGGTGCTGTAGTAGCAATTCTTGACTGGCCGCCTGAATCAAGCAATTGTCCAAATATGGGTAAATTTGAATTTTTCTTTGCCTGCAATATGCAATAGCTGGAGCTAGGCATTTTGTGAATACCCTGGGCGCAGTAGATAAGCCAAAGGGAAGTGCAGAGAACTGATAGTGCATAGAGCCTGCTCTGAAATGTAGATATTTCTTGCAAGAATCCCTTATGGGGATGTGCAGATAAGCTTCTTTTAAGTCTAGGGTGGCTAGCCAGGAGTCCTTGGCTAGCATGGAAAGCAGCTGTTGAAGAGGAAGCATTTTGAATTTTGGAACCACCAGAAAGGAGTTGAGAATAGACAGATCCAGGATAGGGCGCCAAGAGTTTTCATTTCTGGGTACCAGAAACAGTCTGGAATAAAAACCTTGTCCCCTTTGCTCTGCTGGGACAGGTTGAATAGCCTTGATACTGAGAAGAGAGAGTATTTGCTTTTGTGCCTCTGCCCACTGGTTTGGGGGGGGGGGGTCTGGCCATCCGCTTGGTGTTGGCAGTGAGTGGAAGTCGAATCTGTATCCTTGGGATACAGTGTTTAAGACCCATCTGTCCTGGGTAATTTACTTCCAGTTTTTTGCATGCAGGGCAAGTTTTCCTCCTAAAGGTGAAAGTACTTGGGCAAGGCTTGGAAGAGTTAAAAGATAAGTCATTGTGAATTTTTATCATAGGATGGTGGTTTACTACTCCCTGTTTTAAGAGGTGGGAGCACTCCATTGCTTAGACTTGTGCATACCCTGAGACTGTAGCCTTGGTGGTCTGCTGCCCCTGGGTTTGGACTGAGAAGGTCTGGGAGGGACTGGAAAGGACCAGTTTTTTGAAGGCCAATGCCTACTCAATCTAGGTGGCTGTACCTGTAGGAAGTTTTTAACAGTTTGCATAGATTTAGCTTTTTCCTCCATCTTTTTGAGGACTACTTCTGCTCTATTGCCAAAGAGACGTTCTTGGTTTAATGGTGCATCTAGTAATTTTGCTTTGACATGGTCTGGCAAAATTTGTTCCTTAAGCCAATCATGTCTTCTAAGAACAGATCCAGATACAGCAGTCCCGCAAGATGCTTCTAAGGCATCAAAACCACATTGCAAAGTATGTTTTTCAACTTGGTTAACACAATGCATTAACTCTTGTAAATCTTTATGTTCTGCAGAATCAGGGATCAACATAATTTTCTGTTTAATTAGCTCCATAATATTTTGCCGGATACTTTGACATATGAAACTGGCAATTTAAAGCCCTGATGGCAAGAGTAGCAGAGGTGTATACCTTCTTACCCCATCTGTCTAAAGCCCTAGAATCCCTGTCCAAAGGGGTAGGGATTTTTGGCTGTTGTAGCCTTAATGCCTTTAGTTCCCTGCAAAGTGGTCTCTGGATCCGCAGTAGGATTCCTAAAGAGGAATTAGTGGGAGTTAGGTACTCTGTAATACCTGTCAGGTTTCCTAGGGGCAGGAGGCAAAGTATCAGGGGTAAGGCTGGATTCCAAGAAGACATCTACAATTTCCAGAACAGGAGGGATAGCCAGAGGCCTGTGCTGAGGTAAGTTTAAAAATTCCCTAAGTCTCTTTTTGGACTATGGGTAGTCCTGGCACTCCCAGTGGAAATGCTCTCTAAGGGTATGCAGGGTTTCACCAAAGGAAAAATCTGGTGGGGAAGCAGAGGGGATGGAATCCTCTACATGAGAATCCTCATAGGTAGATAAGGGTACGTCCTAGTAATCAGAAGGGTCAGAGTCATCAGACTCATGATCTGAAGAATCAGAAGGAAAACCAGTTCTTCGTCTTTTTGAGGGGGAAGGCTGGCTTCCCCTAATTAAGGTAATAAGGTCTTCAGCCATTCTAATTATTTCTTTCTGTGGCATGTGGGCCTGAGGATGCGCTTTGGTCATCTGTTTCCTAGGCATAGTGTGAACTCTGGGCCTGAAAAATTCTGTATTTTTGGTATGAAACAAAGTCGTCGGTTTAATATGAAAATCAGAAGGCCTGAATACACCCTCAGAAGCCGGTGCCTGCACAGCGGCTCCGGACCCATCCAAGGTAGAGACATCTGCAGGTACCATCATTGAAGAAACATCTTGCTGCATACCGGACTCCGAATAGGTCTCAGTAGAGACCTGCGAATCTTTAGAAGCAGGTATCAGGGGCTGAGAAAGCGCCTCACTGAGTACCGGTGGATTGGCAACTAGCTTAACGGAAGCATCATCAGCAGTTTTGGACCTATGTGGTCTGTCTCTGTCTTTATCCTTACTTTTTTTGGAAGATTGGTAGTCGGATGGCTTATCAAAACCATTTCAGAATATGGAGAATGACAGCAAAAGAATTTAACGACAAAAATAGCCCGATAACTAATAGTTCGGGCGTTGAACAAGGCACAAAACCGACCGTGAGAAACATTGTGGTCTGTGCCTAAACAGGTGATGCAGTAAGAATAAAAATCTCTGTGCGGTATTTGCTTTCCACAGGCAAGATAATTAACTTTTTCGGACATTGGTTAGAGCAAGAAAAAAGGGTCCCCAACGGGGTACTTATCTTTTAGAAAACTTCATGTCTGAAGCTCAAAAAAACCAAAAATTTCAGGAGGCTGCCGACCGGCACTTGCGAACTGCTTCTGCTTCGGACACTGCACGGCAAGAAAAGCTGATGTAATGGCGTTGGTGGCATGTTTTATACCCCTGATGACCTGATGTCATGGAAGAAGCGACAGCATTCGAAGCAGAAATCCCAGGACTCTGGTATTCAGGCCGACTGAGGGCTACCTGCAGGCAGATAACCCAAATGTGATGACTGCAACAGTGAAACATGAAGACATCTTATTCCTACTTGGAATCAATAACAAGTGCAAAATAATAATTGAAAAATTGATTACAAACCACATAAATGGTTACCATACCATATGTCAATAAAACCCTTGAATCAACCAAAGCAAACAACTACACACCCCGGAAAAGAAGCCATCAGTAATCTTTGTCATAACATTCCAGGATGTAGCAATTGTATTACTGCATACTGGAAATTTCAAAGCAATGCATGGTACACTGCTGTGCAAACTCATCACTTTGGACTATTACATAATTTTAAATATTCATATTAGTGGAGGTAAAAATTGATGTGAATACTTCATATTAGTATCAACAGCTGATATTATAGTTCAAGTCAGCAGCCTTTCCTTCCTGAAACTGATAATCTCCTAAGTTTGCCATTCAAATGAACACATGAATGGGTAGCCACCCCCACCCCCCAAAAAAATCACCACTTTTTCAATGCATCAAGTGGATGATGTTCAGTTTGGGCTTTAACAATAATTTCTTCAAAACGCTCACCAAAAACTCAGACATCAAAATTAATTGTCAAGAACATTTCATTATAGGAGAAAGGCCCAAGTTACTTTTTACAAAACTCAAGAAATGTACGTACACACAATGTAGGTGTAAACAATCTTGAATACCTTTACTTTATTATATTTCCAAGCTAAGGAGGAGTATAATCGAAGTCAGGCACAGAGGTGGTTACCTCGTCTGAATGAAGGTATTTGTGAAAAGAAAGCATACTAAAATTATTCAGATAAATTAATTCCTGCTGTAACTGTTCGGTGGTGAACTGATGGAAAACATTAAAAAGTCAATATAGCCCTAGGAAACAATTTATACATGCATATCAATAAATTTGTCATAGGTATTTCAGTCAATAATCCGTAAAGTAATAAGTAAAATTATACGTAACTTAAGAGGTATTTACTGTGACGTATCGTTAAGAATGCAGTCAATAGCATGATGCCAAATAGTAGCAGTACAAAATAGTTATTCATTTAGGTAAACAAAATGGTATACTTTACAGGCATGTACAACAACTTGCCTCCCATCTCTTTCTTGCTTTTGTTTCACCCTACAGGTCCCACTGATCCCAGGGCAGCCCAACCTCATGTCTTCCAGCTGAGAGAGCGCTCAACACCTCCGCCTGCTCACCAAAGGGATGTCATCACAGGGATTGGGAGGTGGCTCCACACCACTGAGTGGTACCCATAAAGCCATCATCACAAACTTTAGAACCTGCTTAAGACAGCAGTTGATTGGGCAGTGGAAAGACACCTTCAATAAATACAGACCCTTCCCATTTGGTGGAAGACTAGCTGACCCGGGTTGGCTCCAGTTGTCAAGCCACTGGAGGCCTCCATCTCCTCAAAATTGGGGTTCCCCTCTGAAGGTCTATTACAGAGGGGGATAGCTGAAGTACTTTGAACTGACGTGTGACTAGTGCTTCAGTCCTCTAGACTGAGGTGTGACTAGTGCTTCAGACCTCCTGTTGCCAAGCCTATGTCTCTCCTTTACACTCTTTTCCCTAACTCCTTACCCAACTTCCTTATTATATTAGGAATCTGGAAAAGGTCTATCCCCCACAAAAACATGGCACCCCTCCACTCCCATATCCTCCAGTACAATTCTCTAAAATGTCTTCTTTCCATGACTCATGTTTTCTCCCTCATCTTCCTCATTTTCAACATTATAAAAGACCAATCAGGGGACATCCCCTTAAGATTCTAATAAAGCCAGCTTGCAGCTGTTTTTGTTCAGTTACAAAGCTGCACTGCAGTTTCCTCATCACGTTTTAAATAACCTCAGACAGGTTTGCACAGACCCATGCATACTGGCACATAAATGAAGTAATGGAAATAAACCAGGGACTTTACAAATGTATGTCTTCCTCCACAAATAATTACAGGACTCCTGACTTTTTCATAATCAGCTCCATTTGTTCACAATTTGGCACTGCACAGAGGCGCAGTGGTGCTTTTCGCCAATAGTCTTTGTGTTTATTTGAACTGTGGGAGTATGAACACCACCCTTTATCTTACAAGAACCCTGAAAACATTACTTCAGGGAAAAGTAATCTATACAGATTTTAACTGGGCCATTAGTAATGTGGACATCCTGCAAAAACAAAAATGGAACAGCCTTTAAGTGGATTGCTGAAGACACACAAGAGAACCCTCCCTCAATGTGCAGTAAAGCCATGTTCACATCATTTGACGGCTACACAATAAATAAGAGTAATCAACATATGTGCAAATTAAAGCAGTGTGACACTTGTACCTGCAGGTAGAAGGAAAACTTCTACAAGAAAAGCAACAAATTCATTCAGTGAAATGACTCCCATATCCAAACTTTAATTTCACTCACCAACACACACGTGGATAAATGTATTTTTTTTTTCTGGGTGCTATTTCCCAAGGTGCCTGCTGACTACCAAGCTCTGCCCCTAAAAGCCTAGCCCATTTGATTTCCCAGTCCTAGGTATTTACCAGTGAGGGAAACAGCTGGCTTGACAAAGCCGCCAGTAAACAATGGCAGTTGTTTGGGCCTTTGCCAGCGTCCTAGCAATGAAGATAAATTTACCTCATTTCAACTCTTCTCCCTGGTGGCTGAAATGTGCATCTGTACCACTGTCGGGAGCCCTACAACCTTTCCCCACAAACATACTGATGGGGATTAGTGTGAAGCCACATCTTCAGTTTCCTATGGTTCAGGTACTATGCATCAACTACAAACAGCACATCCCTCTTCACCCCCAGGACAGGGGAGTCCCTGTAAGTTGCTCAGTCCTGCCATTCCCCAACCTGATTCTTCCATCTTTACAAGCTAATTAAATATGGGTTCCCGGTGGTTTTTAGGGTTTTATCCCTCTATGTCATACACCAAGATTACTGGATAAAAAAAGCTGCACTTAAGGGCTCAGTCATGAATACCATGGCTCAAAATGGGGGGGGGGGGTCACTGAATCAGAGAGGTTGACTTTGCCTACAGGATTCTTTCAGAAGATGACAATCCATATGCTCCTGAATCTTTCACTGCTGGTAGTAAAACCACTGCAGTAGCACACAGACAAGAAAGAGGTTACTAGATGCTTTAGGCACTGAATTTTATTCCTCTAGGTGATACTGGCATTCAAGAACATACCCGCTCCCCAAGACTGAAGCTGAGAGCAACTCTCATGTTTCCAAATGGCATGGGATCAAATTCTCACTAGTCAAAGATTAGCTCAGCACCTGTACGGCATGTTAGGCCATTTCTAAACTGAGTTTTCCCAAGTTGGGCTACAGTACAACTGCCCTTCTGAGCTTTGGCCTTATTTTACATACATTTCCCCTGCTTTCTGCTGATTACAAAACCCTCTCACAGTCACCTGGCTCATTTGTTCCTGATGCAGTGGCTTGACAGCACTAGTTATTCTGGTAGCATTTTTTGTGGGTCTATATTATGTGCTCAGAGAGACTTTTCTTCGAACATATAATCATTGACAACTAAAGAGCGAACGGCCATGTCCTTGAATTTTTTCCTTGGGAAAAAATTCATGGGGCCGTACACAAAAAACACAAACTTGAAAACCCTAATCAACGCCCACACCCCTAAATGTAGGGGGCTGTACCCCCCTAACTAAATATGCCAACTCAGAGATTGCTCTGCATTGGGGAAAAGGGCATTTTTTTTTCAGATAATGGCCAACTGAAAATTTCGAGGACGTGGCCGTTTGCACTTTAGAGCATTTGCTCTTTAGGTGTCTATGATTATATGTTCGAAGAAAAGTCTCTTCAAGCATATAATATAGACCCTTTTTTGTTTTGTTTTTTTATGTCCTTAACCCCCAAATGTGCATGTTCTGTAACTAACAAACCCACAGTTCAGTGTGCAATACGGACTACTGAGGGTATGTCACTCGCAGCAAGTAAAGTAACTGCTCCCAAGGAATCCAGTGCTCCCATGGTCTCTACCAGGGAGTCAACTACTGGAACATGTGCCCCAGGGGCATGTGCTCCCACAACCTCCCCTTAGTGCTAGGAGTGGTGAGCCAGCATGGTCACATCACTTCTCTCCTTCTCCATGCAAACTTCATCAGGCACCCAAGCCATTAATCAAACTTAGGACACCTAGATCAGAGTCAGGGCTTTATTTCTATATGCCAGCAGAGCTGGCTGCTTTGGTCCTAATGTAATTTTTCAGACCTATGGGCTGGCAGATTCTTCCACAAGTCCACAGAAGAAAAATTAAGATATTTTACTGTACCACTCATGACTTACTACCTGCTTAATAAAACATTGTATGCTTGGCATACTTCTTTTAACTTTTGAAAGGGGATGGTGCTTACAAGGACTTGTGTTAAACAGTATTAGATTTTCCTTTTCTTCAGTTCTGTGCTGAATTAAATTTAAACTTTTTCTGCAGTAATAAACAACAATACACTTTGCTACCTACCATGTCACTTTGCATGCATTCATTTTACAACATTTTTTGCTTACTACATTCCTGGGTGTAAAAATAAAATGCATGTTAAATACAACCGTTTACTTCATCAGTTATAATATTAAATAATAACCTCTCATGCTTTTTGATCTGGTCATAACCAAATACCCTGCAGCAGACTATGAATGTTTAAAATGTGAATATTTTAAAGAACTAATTTATCAAATAAGTACAAAATGTTAAGAGGAAAGAGGAGGAAACAGTGTTTTTGTTCATGGTTTTATTATAAAAATCAACATTTCATTTGTTACAACTCAGCTTATAGATGTAATGGAGAGAGCTTTTTTTTTTTTTTTTTTTTTTTTACAAGTTTTTATACACAGCTTTCGGTTAAAGAAAACTCATTTTACTCATTTCACTCAATTCTCTCTCTCTCTCACACACACACACACACGCACACAATCAGGTGTGTTATTAAAAGTGGACAGAACAAACCAAATGTTGGTCATAAAAATATAAATACATCCTTACAAAGTACAATTGTACCAAGGTGGATGAAAAGAATGTAAAAGAATTACCAGGCTTAAGACAACAGTAACAGGGAATCCTTACAAATCAGTATTAAGCAGCACCAGATCCTTCACTTGTAAACAAGGCTAGTTTGCTTAAAAAGTTAAAATATCCTCTCTGTGAAACATCTTGTCAGCTTTAATAACCAAGACACTATCTATCTCTGTAAGGTCTTTTTCTAATATGGCTATGTGAAAATTAACCTTCATTCTGACAGTGTTCCACCCTAATAACATCTGTGTGTGGGTGGGAGGGTAGGGGGAAGATTTGAAAATTTCAAATGAATTTTACTGTTTTAACTGACATTTTACTACCAGCTTTTTGAAATTAATCTATTTTGTAAAGTTCTTTGTACTAAAACACTACAATAAAAGCTGAAATGAAAACTGTTACATGCAATTTTCCATGACAAATGACAGTCTGAACATACAGATGTGAATATTTAGTGATGGATAAAGAAGGAAACTGCAAAACTAATGAATACCATGTTAACACTACTGTAAAAATGAGTAAAATGGGTACTGAAAGTTTCCATACTGTAGAAAACTTCCAGATTATCCACAAGTTTGACATGAGGATTTAGAAATATAAAAAATTAAGTAGATAAATCAAGCAGAAATTGTAACATTTTTGCAGTGAAAAAAATGCAGCACGTTTTCAAACAGCCACAATTAACACAAAACAGATTTAAGTACTAATAAAACTGCATGATTTTTAAACTCAGTACCACATTCCCAGAAAATGGGGACTGTCTTCATTACTGAATTAAGGCTATCAAGACAATAATACAACATGCCAAATTGTTTCAGAACAGAAACAAAAGTACACTTGTGAAGGTCAAACAGATCACTGCTGCAATAGTCTAAACTACATGGGACTTTTCCTGCAAATTGCCGGAGATCTGGCCAGTATAAAAAATGTATTGTTTCCAAAATTCAGGGCTTTACTCCCCCACAGAAAAAAGGAGGCCAGATAAAAAGAGGAGGCTAGAGCCCTAAATAATAAATTATGTACTAGCAGAAAGGGAAAATAGGGATATGGGAGGAATCCCACTATAGGAAGTTAGATTAGGAAGAACAAGGAGGGAGGGTGTTAATACTGCAACAGTGCTACATTTGAACATCTGTTATGGTAAGTTTACTTACACAGCAACATGTTCACAATTAGATCATTGTTGCAGTAGTCTAAACTATGTGGAACGATTACCAAAGCTTAGACAGCAAGGAAGAAGGATCAGAGTCCAAGAGTTCACAGATGGTAGTCCTAGCAAAACCTGACCTTGATTTGGAATAAAAGTCAAATCTTGTAATGTTTAGTGAAAGTGTGTAGATGACCAAGCTGTGCCATCTAGAATATTTTCAGAGTCTTCTCTTTCCAAAAAGCTCTACAAGTAGCCAAGGTATAGTACACTGAGCTTTGACCTTAAAATGAAGATAATACTGGAATGCAAGGAATACTCTCATACAAACAGTTTGACACTAGCTGCCCCCCTTTTTTTTGCCTTCATAGGAAATGAAAAGTTTATAGGAGGATCTAAAGTCCCAAGTCCCATCACTTTGTATATCTTGAGTTACTTGTGGACATCAAGCAAGATTCCCTTTTTATTTTTAGGTTCTGGATAAAAAAAAAAACTGATACAAAGTCAATAATGATACTACCCATACCTCTCAACCGTACCGAAGTTCTCGGTTTTTACCAGTTTTGAGGTCCAAATAATGGGTTCCGACGATTCCCAAGTGGCACCCCTTAATTTCCAATTTTCCCAGCTCTGATTTTTTAAATTTTTGGCCTTGACCTGACATCATCGCGTGTGCGATGACATCAGCTCCTCTCTAGCCTGCCAGAATTCAAGTTCGAGGGACGTGCAAGCATTTCCGGCTGCTCCAGGGACATGTTTGCGAGTGGGAAATATAAACATGTTATGCGACCCACTAAAATATTTATTTTGTGAGCGAAGAACTTCAGCCGGGAGTGGGACGTATCAAACAAGGGAATTATGACCCAGATGGAGGGAAGGAAACTCAGTACATTTAGAACACTGTTGCAGGTGTTTCACAAGTCACTGGTGTGTGTGTGTTCGCTATGCTGCATTCACTAATGGAAGTTTACATGACTGCAGCAGAGAAGTCAGTTAGTTTATGGCAGTTGATGTACCCATGACCATCTGTTCAATGACTTGATGAAGGGTCTTCTTTGTTGCTGGCATCAGAGCTTTGAGTGCGATGCCACCAGAAACTCTCTTCAAGTTTCACTTTTACCTCTTGCTCAGGAATGGCAGTTAATGGTGTGGGTTTCTTGAGGATACGTAACGCCTCCCTCAGACTGTTAGAAAAGCTCAAGAGACAAGTTGATGTCTCATTCTCTGGGATGACAGAACTAGCATTCGCTGCCTCATTTCAGTGTTTTCTCCCTTCACTTGTACAAGTATTTTCCTTCCTCGTTGCATTTCTAATTGTTGAAACGCATGTAATAAAATATATTAAAACTCATGCATATGTTTGCAGCAGTTAATACATCCTCACTGTCCTATCAAATGCTCCATTTAATACAGCACTGTTAGCTGATTCCTATTGTTAGGCCTACGTAAAGTGTGTGTAAGAGCTGCTGCTTGAAACGTTCGTGTTTAACTGTGGTATGTACAGCTGAACTTCTACTGGCTCAATCTGCAGCATGGCAAGGCACTTCTTAAATTAAACGTTCGCTGTTCATGTAGGCTCTGTGATTTACTTATTTACATAACAGCTGGATTCATGTTACACTTCTGCAGGCACTTAGTTTGAGTTCATGATCATGATGTACTTTATTGAAGGCTCTGTGTGTGTGCATTGCACAACACAATGACTGTCATGTTTACTTATAGCTGCTAGAGGTGTGCGGGTTTGTTTTACTTAACGGTCAAGACTTACACAGCCTCTGGATTTTATTTAATGGCTAAACTGTATGTACTGTGCTGCACTTTATTTGTAAGAGCTGTTGCTTGCTGTACTGTTATGTATTCACTTTAATTGAAGTGTGTGCGTGTATTCTTTTAATGTGGAATTATTTAGGTGACTTTTACTTCTGCAGAGATTGTGCATATTTACTGATACAGGTAAATTGTAGAAGTCTGAGTAGACTTTTATGATGGAAATGTTCTGAATTGGGCAGTTTTGTCCTTAGTTCATACATTTTGTTTCATTGCTTACTGGAAAAAAGTTGAAAACAAATTTAAAACACATTATACAAGGAATGTAATTTAATGCAATTAGGAAGGTGCATCAAAGAACACATGTATGTTTCGTGTACAAGGGGCTTATGAATTGAAAACAGCACAAAGGTAATCAATCCGATACTGGCCAGATGCATTTTCTTTGAATGCTGTTTTAATGAATGTGAGTTTCAAAGGCAGAGTAGTTTTAATGCAAAGTCTATTTCCATTGTGAGACTGTATTGCTTTGTTTAGCAGATGACAGCGATGGTTAGTGCTTGTGGACTTGTGCTATAAAATGTAAAATAAGTTTTAAATGAAATCCAAATAATCATCATAGAAGTAAAGCAGTATACACATTACATTGTTTATGGTAAATGGGGAGAAATATCCAAGTAATGGGAAGTTGGAATGGCTGCGAGGAGGGCTGGTGGGCCCCATTCGACCATGATTTTGTGAGGGGGAAGCGTTGTGGGCAAACTCAAAGATATCCCCGGGTGGCAAAAACTCAAGCTACGCCACTGATCAGTAGCCCATGGAGAATGACTTTTGGAGGTCTTAGCAAACTATATAATATTCCTTTGCTAAGATTACAATATTGCCTCCTACCATTAAATGCCCTGCCTTTTACCAAAAAACCCACATACTGCAAGTCACCAAAAACAAAATCCTAACGTTCATCATCTCCGTTCCCAGTGAACATTAATGCTACACATTTAAAAAAAAATGGTTACCATTTACTACAGGATCCAGGCCCAGGGCCATATTTTGGTTCTGTTCTTCAGTTTGCATTTGAAAGTTGGTACCCCACAATTCCATTGGGATGGGCAGGGTTACATAACTGTGTATGCAAATTTTATGTTAGAGTACAGATTTGTACCTATTTTCATGGACCTTTGTCCAGATTTTTGATGTTTCCAGGTTGAGAGGTATGATACTACCTTTTATAAGGAAGGAATGAAGGACTGACTGTTAAGGATACCCTATCCTTATGAAAGGTGAGAAGCTTGCATTGCCATAAGAGTTTGCAACTTGGATGCAGTCCTAGTGGAAGTTGCAACATTAATACCATTTTCCATGTCAGGAATTTTAAGCCATCTTGATGAGCTGGTTCAAAAGGAAACTGTAGAACTGAAACCACAACATGCGTCTGATGAAGTCCTATATGGAGGACGAAAGCACTTAACTCAAAGTAAGGTAGTTGTCTAAGCAGAGAAAGATGTTGATGCCTTGCAATCTACAAAAAGCAATCACTAGTACTAGACATTCTGTGAATACCCTCAGTGCTATTGATAAACCAAAGGGTAACTAAGAGTACTGAATGTGACCTAGAAACAGAAAATCTTAAAAAGCATCTGAAATTTCTTCAGATATCTATGTAATCATTATGCATCTTTTAGATCTAAGGTTAAAAAGACACTTAAAGGAGGAATGGGGGGTGGAGGAGACTGCAGAATCAGAATTTTGTAGTTTGGAATCTTGACCTAGAGATTTATGAAAGACTGGTCTAAAACAGGTCTTCCAGGTTCCATTCTTCTTGGGTTTAAGAAATATTTTTGAATATAATCCTTTTCCTTTCAGATCCTCTGTTACAGATTCTAGGACTCAGTGGGAAAGCATGCAAACAATGATGGGAGGGGGAAAAGTTGGATTTGATTTTGAAAATGGGAGGGAATTCTAGTTTGGGGAAAAATAATTCTATTGCCAACAGTACCTCCTCTCAATGATTTGTAGTACCCACAAATATGATGTATCCTGCTGTTACATACTTGGGTACAGTGAAAGATTCCGTGAAGGGTTTAGAGTGCTGCCAGGCTGGGGGTGAGGGGTACAGAAAGGAGTCATGGCCAGTCATTTTTCTTTGAGATTGGGCCTGAAAAGCCCCTGCTTTTTTAGAAATTAGAAATGGCCTGCCACTGCTTCCTATAAAATGGTCAAGGACTGGAAAGGCATTTTCTGCCGTACTTAGATACAGGGGATTGAAATACTTACTTCACCCCTTGGATTACCCTCCCCTTTCATAAATCATTTCGAGAACATTATCAGCTGAAGAAATGAAAATTCTGCACATTACTGATCCATTTGCTGCTGCCCTAAATACTGCATCAACAGCATCACAACAGTATCTCAAAGATTTTGTTTGGTAACCTGAGAAACAAAGTATGCAAAGAAAATAAGGATTTAGATTCTGAACTCGGTAATTCATTATTAGCTTTCTTCATGTCATCAAAAGATGCCAAAAGGAATTTGGACATATAAGCCGAACAACTGACAGTTCTAAAGGCTAACAGTTGCATACCTTTTTTGAACCTGTTAAAGATTCTGCCTTCTCTGTCTGAAGGTACTAGATTTGAAGCAATTACTTAAGATCCAGCGATTTTAGCTAAAGAAATAACTGAAGGGTCAGCTCTGGGATTATCAAAGTACTACTTATAAGAACGTGAAATACACTGTAAAGTTTGCCAGATTTCCTAGGAGCAGGAGCCTATTAGAAGTAGTACTGAAAGCATTAAAGGCATTCTCAAGTGCTGCTGTCACTGAGGGCATAGCCATTGCTTTGGGCGTTTCTACTTACAAAAAGTCATAGTAAATCTGCTGAATTTCAGTTATGACTTTATGTACCCAATTAAACAAATTTCTCATCCTTCCAAAAGTGTCAGTGCAAGGCAATTCCTCCACAGGACAGAATAAAGAAATATTTTCTTTTGATTCTGACTACCTAGTTTTAGGAGAAGAAAGCTGGGAAGCATAGTCTAAAGGGAACCTCCTTACCTTCAGAACATGATTCTGAATTAGAAAGAGGGGGACAATTTCTTCCTTTTAGAATAAGCAGAGAATGGAGAAGCAGTATGAAGTGGTTGAAACACCATGAACATTCTGCTGAAGCATCCAAGTTCCTTCCCAGATGTCAGCTACCCCTTTATTGACAGACACCTAAGCTGATCAAGTGTGGTTCATCCTTCTCCACAGTAAGTATATGTCTGGCCCTGGAAGACATGCTACATTCCCAATCATTTGTGGCTTCCTGAGGAGCAGCACCAGAGTAGTCAAAAGCAGACGAAGAATGGTCTCTGATGTGGCCACAGTGGAGACATCTGCTGAAGGCTTGGAAGGAGGATGCTGAGAAAGGTATTGCTGTTCCCTCTCTTGGCATTTCTTATCTTGACAGCTGGGAAAGGGCCAACCCAATGTACCAGCACCTGCCTCCATAGAGGTCTGGGTAAGGGCTTTAAGCAGTTGGCTCTCTATAAAAAGGTTAAAGGAACTAAGTCTGCTTCTTAATGCTTTAGGTTTCAATGACAAGCAAACAGAGCACAACTGGACACAGTGTTCTACTGCTAAACAAGAAGGACAAGCTCTGCATGGAACTCGCAAGAAAGTTTTGAATTTTGGTGCTTGCACTCCTCCCTTTATACCAGCATGCTCTTGTGCCCCCTTGGCTGTGTGGAAGGTGCCCTAAAAGCAGCGGATACTGATTAGATGCCAGATCCATGACAGGATACATTTCATAGTTTATGCTACTGCAACACTGATCTAATAATAATCATCATGTAATTTACTGCAGAATATACCGCATTTCTTTCCATCTGCTGAAAGTGCACTCAAATGTACTTCAGCATCTACTTGAGAAATAATCCATTACCTGCAGCAACAATTAGCAAAGTAGGCTGCTCTGCTGAAAATGTTGCTAAAACAGGGGTTTGCTCTGAATGAAAAACAAAAGCGTAGGTTCAGACCACATGCATTAAAATGGCACTCTGCAGGCTCAGAATCTGTTTTTAAAAACAAGGATCTACTCATTTTTCAAAAACTTTAAATGAAGCAGCCAGTAGAAACACAAGTACCAAATGAAGTTTTATAGGTATGCTCTAAAAAAATAATTACGTTTACAAATTTAAAATGTGTGCTCTGTTGTTCATGGGTACATCACCAAATACTTTAAGAGGATAAATTGGAATGCATTTTTGTGACAATAGACTACTTAGCAGTAATGAAGCATAGCATGTATTCCCTACTATCTGTTCTTACAAAAATGGCTCTGGTATTAAAAGTACAGCCTACAGATGTAAAAGACCATACACAGCCTTAACACACATAAGGCATATATAGTCCTCAGCAGCTTTGAAAAAGTATGAGAAATGAATATGCCTTCTCTCACCTATTAGGAAGTACCATAAAAGACGGTGCTTACATTAACAGTATCCATTTGGGAAGTATGTAATTACTGACCTCAATAAGGGTTGCAAAGCATATAAAAGCAGAAAAATGGCCTTCAAAGACCTCCCAAGAAGAGCTAGTTTTAATGAACTGAAACAATTTCAATATGTCATTTCAGTTAAGAGATGAGACTTAAGCTATCAAAATTGTTAAAGCAGCACTTGTCAAAATGGGAGCTTTCTAACAGAAAAGTTTTACTTTCAATTCTACCTGCTACTTAGTTTGATTTTGTTAATTGGAGTAGAAAGCTGCTCCATCTAAACCATTTCAGGTTCAGGCTGGGGGCTACACACAGTGCAAGTTAAGGCCAGATTAAGTAAATGGATCAGTGAAACTGCCAGTCTTTTGATACTGTTTTTTTTAATACAGAAAGTATCAGTACTGTGCAAGATGCATAATGTGGAGAAGCTACTTCACAACACAAAACAGGGCACAGGCCGCAAGAACTAGACTTGCATAAAAACCATATGCAAGAATGTTACTGATGGTGAGGTTCTGCACTGACCACTTAGAATTTACTGATAGCTGCCTCTTGCTCATAATCTGCTGACAAGACTGTTCCATAAAAAGGATTACAAACTAAAGCTAACTACCTCACAGTTCTAGAACAGAATTTGCAGGAAAACATTTTTGCAAGACATCACAGTAGTTAAAACCAAAAAAAAAAAAAAAAAAAAATATATATATATATATATATATATATATATATATATATATATATATATATATATATTCTTCCAGGTAACTGAAACATAAATTTTCCACCTATCACTGCATCCAAACAATTTTGTACACAACAAAAATGTAAACATACAGAATTCTATATATCAGGTTTTGGTAACCATTAAGTGGCTATAAATCTCGCACCTTAAGTGTAGCTTAAATATTAGACCCCCTGTATACACAGGAATGGATGTACTCATCCACCATGTACAGCCTTCTCTGTCAAAATGTCACTATGCTGACAAATACATACCTGCATTTAGAAAAATTAAAACAAACATAATTTTCTTAGAAATGTTACTATTGCTAATTAAGAATGTGCCACTTCTACATTATGCTGGTGACCATCTTCAGTAAAACAGTGAATGACAAGTTTTCTGACATCTGACATTTGCAGTCTTCACTTGCTCATACTGTGTACAAAACTACTACCTAGTAGATGAATAACTTAAGATTTACAAACGTTATCAAAGTATACACAAATTTGGCCAGGGCATCAGGGAATTTCCACTGTTAGATAGGTGCCATGGGATCTTTAACAACCACCTGAGCTATCACCAACTCAAGCAGATGACGCCTCTCTTTAATGTCTCATCTAAATGACGGCACACTAAGTACAGCAACCCCCTTATGCTGCACTACACAGTGTCAGCAATTGATCTACCTGGTGTGGAAATAGAACCTACAGCCTTCTGCGCCAAAGGTGAGTATGCTGCCTGTGCACCACTGACGCTGTTCACCCTGAAGGAAATGTAGCCCGAAAAAAAATGGTGTCAGCAAATTAACTTTTGCTTCTCCAAAATTTGCCTCACAGGAGTAATGGCCACTAAAACAATTTCTTCAATAGCAGTATTTAATCCACTAATCTAGCCACCTTAAAAGAAAGGGGGGGGAGCTAGATAATCATAAATTTCAAATACTTGTCACTTTACTTCTTCAAAGGCCATTTCCTAAACAACTAATTGACAAGCCTGTCCTGAACTAATATCCAGCCATCTACAAAGTTTTCAGTGTATCGATACAGCAGACATTTACTTGCACCTTAACCACACAGTAATGGGTCTAAATCAAACAGGTGTCTAATATAATCTAGGCAAACATTCAGGTTTAACAGCTGTGGTGAAAGGGAATATTTCAATGCCCAAATAAATGCTTCCATTTGGTAAAAACATATCCAGAGTGGAAAGGCTTTCTGTGGCTTTCAGAACTTGGGAGACCATCAGAAAAATCTCAAAAGGAGCAACCAGTTCCAGAGAGATACAAGCCTTAGTCTTTTTGTTTCTCCTGAACTTGGCTAGTATGTGTGAAATTGAAAGGGAAAACTTGGCTAGTATGTCTAAAATTGAAAGGGAACAGTACAAAGGCAGACAAGAACCTTTCCCACATCAGGGCTACAATACATACTTGCTCAATGTGCCACACCTACAACAACAGGCCTGTGTTCCCTCACTTGTGTCAAAATGGTTCACTTTTGGGGTTACCCACTCTCAGAATGCAGAATTCTAGAATTTCTGCTCCTGACTTAAGGGTAGAATTTCTGCTCCTGACTTAAGGGTTTGTAACCATATTCACTTTACATGGGAGAGAAAGCACAATGAGGATAGATAACTTGGGTCGCTATCAAATAATCGAATGGACACACTGTCAAACATGATATGGTTGAACCCATATCATCGACAATGCAGTCCGCTTGAAAAAACAATCACAAACACTGGCGCACACCATAAAAACTGCTTTTGCTGGGAGGCAAGCCCCCCTCCCCGCTAATTATATATACCAACTCCAAGACCGCAAAACAGTGGGGAAAAGGGCACATTTTCTGAACTCTACTGTAACACGATCTCCGTCAGAATGGTTTGATGGACTGCACCGTCGATAATACAGGTTTGACAGTTTGTCCGATAATTTGGATCCAGACTTTTCCAACTGTCCATCACCAGTCCAGGTCACTTCCTGCAAAGGATGAGTGTGTGTGTGTGCGTGTGTGTCTCCCAAACTGAAGTAACCCCACCAGTCTGGCTGGCTGACCCATATGGGTCCTGGTTTCATCTACATTTCTCCAGAGACTGTATAGCATAAATTACACTAACACAGAGAATGTTTGGGTGTAGGAATTATTCATAAGTACTTCAAATGCTCTGTGCCAGAGACCTTGATATACAAATCCCATCACTCACCAGTAATGCAACCCTGATATGAATATGTGACAAGCACAGTGGAAAAATGAAAATTCCACTTCCAGAAAGCCAGAACCATCTATCACTTGATGGTTTCATGGCAAGAATGTGTCATCAGCAGATCTTTAAGAGTATGGTGGCTCCCAACCACTGACATTTCACTGACCAATGGAGCAGAGTATAAGAAAGTGAGCCAAGAACATGAATTGTGGCCATCATCATCCCTAAAAGGTGCAGAAGAGGACAAACCTCACTGACAAATACCTAAATTCATGAATGATAAAAGTAGACTTGCATCTAAAATCAGTCAAAAAGTTAGGACAATTACTTCTAGACCGTCTCCTTAAGTAGCAAAGACCACTGCAGGTGCACTTTAATAATCATCTTAATGAAGGCAGTCACTTCAGCCCCAGAGATGAAGTCTCCAAAATTGTGGAAATACCATGCACTGCACCATGGCATAGCCCAAAACACATTACTCATCAGAAGCATCTCTAAGGACCATCAGAAGCCAGCTGTCCGAACAACCAGTAGACTCTCATCCAGGAAGGTTTCTATTGCCATGGAAACTAGACAGGTGAAACTTCTAGGGGAGATGGGCCAAAGGGCAGCACTCTGTACTAAAAATGCTGCTACCAATGTCCAGTTTGAAGGACTTTTATGTAAGGTTCCCAAATGCTGATGTACCAACATGCCCAGCAACATTTAAATGTCCTGTAGAAGTATGATGGATTTTGCAATAATCATCAAAACCTTGGTGCACTGAATGTGAAGAAATCATTCCACGTTGTGCAATTTATAATAGTTTACTGCACCTAGGTGCAAGGAGGTCACTGTATTTGGCACTCAGACCTTTCATTAAGTGCAATGCCCCATTTGTTATGAACCCTTACCAGGCACGTACAACTTGAATGCCCACAGAGGTTCTTCACTAAAAGAATACATAACATGTTCTGTGTAGAATGCCTCAAAGTCATATCCCTGTATTCTGTCTCCTACAGAGTCTAGAGGGGAAATCTTTGCCTGTGATACATGGCATATTTGGACCCACTTTGATGGACCTCTCATATCCACAAAACAAGCCTCACCAAATGTATCAATTCTAAAGACTTAAACCTTGTCTGTGATGCAACTGGGACCTGTTGGGGAGACAGGTATGCACCTCACAGACCGCTCCTTTCTCTGGAACATGCTCCCCATCCATGTGAAGCAGAGTTCCTCCATAATCCAATTCAAATCCAAGTTGGACAACTGGATGGGTAACTGGAAATTCACTACTGATTTGGCACCCATGTCTCTAATGGACACTGGCAGCCTGTAACTGTTTCATCTCCCAGGGCCCTGCTTGCAAATGTTTCATCTCCCAGGGCCCTGCTTGCAAACGTTTCATCTCCCAGGCCCCTGCTTACACTACCAAGGGTACCAGTACTTGCCAAAGATTTCAGATGCATGGCTAAGCCTAAAAATGCCCCAGATGTAGTTCGCCTAGCACATCTATGAACCTATGTATTCAGTGAAGCTGTTAACCATCCAGAATAGGCCCAGAACTACCAGCCTTCTTCAATGAAAGAAAAACAAGAACAGAAGTCAAGGCCTTTTTCTCTCTCTCTTTTTTGTATTACCAAGGCCTCTTTGTTAGCCCGTAAGAGGTTCTTCCAAATCATTGCAGGATAAAGGTTAGAGCTGCTCTAGCAGACTGACTGATCAAATGATCGCTTCACAAGAGCTCTTGAGAACACGCAGCAATTCTGCAACATGGCCTTCTATGACCATGCTGAAAACCCACATCATTAGGGTGGAACTCCAAGCCTACCGGACTCACAAAGGTAGCTCTGCCCAGTAGACTGAGCAAGCGGTGGTGTTCCCTTCCAAAAGACTTCCTCCTAGGAAACTTTTTAGAAGATCTCAAAGGAAGGAACACGGCCCGATTCCTGGATCATCTCCTCTGATAATAAGCTGGTCTCCTCCTGGTGGACTGGGATGGTATGGCTAAAATAAAAGAAGCTGAAAGGGAAACATTATACATTTATCCATGGCAGACACACCTTTTTCAGTCTTCTGGAGCTTATCTAGGACTGTCCTCAAAATGGACCTCTCCCAAAAAGACCACATCTAGAACTGAACAGCAGAGTTTATCATGAATAGAGGCATGCCTCAGCAATGGTACACTCAAAGGTGCAACCAAGCAATATAACACTCACTTAAGCATGAAGAAAAGTCCTTTTCAGACACTACTGGGTTCCAAAAATATTCAGCTTTCCCAACCTTGCAGCATCTGGATGAATTAGGATGGACAATTTAGTTCTCACAGGTCTAATGCAGAATAGCAGGAAAACTCTCTTACCAGTCGAGTTCAACGTTTCTGACTCCTTGTCTAGCAGGAGCATGTCAGGGTGCAGAGGTCTCAGAGCTGTACTCTGGGCCAAAGAGAACACAGTGGTTTGCTTTAAAATGTTTGCAGCATATAACATACTAACACACAGATATGGTATAGGACATCCTTTTTTTGGATTGGAGGGTTTTTGGATTGGAGGGGGGTTGCTTAAGTGTTTAGTGCCTTCAGCATGGAAAGGAGACCATGGGGTGTGGAGAAAATCTTCTGGATAAGTCCCATGGGGAACAGTCCTGCACTCTTTTTGTATGCAAGCATAGGCTGTCCAAGAGGTGTGTGCTTGACAGAGGAGTAGGAAGTAATCCCTTACTAAGTGGGGACTTGCCAGCCAAAAGAGCAATGAGACAAAGGTAAACACTAGGCCCTGTAATAGTATTAAGCTGATACTCTGTGTGCTCAGACACATGTCTCATCACATCAACAATGCATTCAAACACAACAGGATGGCCCAAATGAAATGAAGGAGGGGTTGGGGGTGGGGTAAGGAATGACAGGAGAACATTTACCAAGTAGGATTTAAGCAAGACGGCCAACCATGTACTAGAGTACATGACGACTAGTATCAGAAACTTGGAATAATCCAAAATGTGTCTGCTAAGGCTGATTTTCCTAATGTTCTTATAGTCATCAGTCCATAGGTATTATATCTAGTCCACTGCCTATCAAAGGAACAAGTGTGAACTTACATCCTCCAAGGTTGGTGGCCAAAGATGGGGACTTGGGGATCTTATTTAGTCTTTCAGAGCCCTTACTTTCACTGTCCTACCTGGTTCCTTTCATAGACAAGACAATACAGGGATCCTCTACACCAGTTTGTGTTGACTCCTTGCACATTACCTGCTCAAAAGGCCTGAATCTAATATGCAACATCAACAAAACTTCCTGGAGAGACAGGTTTGTCTCCCAGAGGGTGCTCCGTCTCTGGAATAGACTTTTCATACACTTCAAAGTATAGCGCTGACCCTCTTCAAGTGCAACCCTGATGAGTGGATGGGAAACCACAAATTTGTCCTAGGAGTTCCACCTGTGTCCCTCACTGACAGGGGCAACAGGTGTTGACTGAGGTTTCTTTTTGGGGACAAACTCTTGGCTAGGCTTGTAAGGGCCCCGAGGCCATTAGCCTAGTAACCTCCTATGAGCCTACCCTTTAACTCAGCTGCATTGCTGACATCAAGTTAAGCCTAAAATGTTTCTTTTCACTTGCACCATGTGGAGAGGTTGAAACTCTGGCACAAGCTGTATGCTTGAACTGTACACTCCACTCCAAAACAGCATAGGCAGATCTTGGGGTCTATATTTACACCGCCGAAATGCAATTCCGGTGAACAGCTATAAATCAACACCTGATCAGCGAAGCATTTCACTGAATTTAATGAGGACAAGGAAATACTTGCCCACAGCACAATGTACCAACATCTACGTAGAACTGAACTTGCCTAAGCAGGGGCTTTGCCACCCCCAAATATATATACCAATTCCGAGATTGCACTACAGTGGAGATAAGGGCAAAGTTCTGTTGTTGGCCAACTACGTCTTTGCCCTTATTAAATTCAGCAAATCGTTTCGCTGACTAGGTCGATGTATAGGTGTTCACTGGAATTGCATTTCGGTGACATAATATAGACCCAGACCTTGTAAGGGTGCTGGGTGGTAATGTGTCAACCAAAAGGCTGAGTTTGAAAGCTTAAGCTTTTTCTGCATTGAATAAAAGAACTTTCCAAAGAAGCATTTGAACAAGGACTTAAACTCTGGAAGCATCAAGGAAGAACATGCGACCAAAATGAGCCTGTGACCCAGCACAGTGAAGCCATGGTATGCAACCAGAATAAGAGAGCTAAAAGACCTGAAGAATACTGCCAAATAAGCTCCACTAGAGAATGATCTCATATCTTATCTAGTGAAGAAAGACCCACAACATAATACCTACAGCACACTCTAGGCATCAGTCTTGCTTAGAGACCGACAGGAAGTTTTAAAAGCACACCTGCCTTAAAGTGCTACAAAACATCACTTCACCCCCACTTTCCAACTTTGTAACATGTATCAACCTTGACCCTTACCTTAAAAGATCCCTTTCCATAACAAAGCATGCACGGGTGGAGAGACACACCACAACGTCTGACCCCTAGCACTCTCATATGCGCACACACACTAAATTTATCCCCTTACTCCAAAGCCTAAAATACACACACAAACACACCAAATCTATTCCCTTACCACTAATCCTAAAACACTAATTCGCACACAAACTCCCTGCCTCATCACTTGCCCAAGTTAGAGTTGGCACATCTTACAGCAACTCACTTGAGATGCACAAATGTGTGTTGACCAAATTAGCTGTAAATATGGGCATTGGACACCCAATCGAATGTACAGTATGGAGAAAGCTGTCTGACCAACACAGACAGATGGTCAACAGGTGTGCGATACTGACAATTCCCAGGTAGAGGAGTATTCCCTTTCCCCGGGGATTATGCAATCTTGGCATTAGCAAATATAATTAGCAAGAGGTGTGGGGGTGCTGGGGGGTTACCCTCCCTGCAAAAACACTTGCCATTGGTTTAGTCCACTATGGAGGTAATCCCCAGGGCATGTACAGTGTGTGTCAATATTTGTCAATTCGACTTTATGATGTTGACTTACTAGGTGTCTGGTAGGTGTGCTTGATCATCTGCCCGACACCACATACAAGCGCGTGCGTGCACACACACACATAATTTTAATGCCCATGTCAATCTGCTCTTTAAACCCCATACTGCTTTCAACCCAGTGTGCTACTGTTTTAATTAGAAACACAGCAACAATAATCAAGATCCACCTACGGTTAAGATTTAGAAATATCTGCCTACTGCATCACAGGAAGGCAAACACAAGCTTTCTATCTGTGTATTCTTCTAGATAGTTACACACTGCTTCCAGGAAAACCATCTGAAATGCAATACCCAACAACCAGTTTTCTCTACTGCTGACAAGTCTTAAGCTTGTTGAGTAAAAATGATTAAACATGCTGATGGATAAATCTTCATTCCTCAATACACAGCAGAAAAGGCCCTTAACATTTTTTTTCTGATCTAAATAAATCAACTTAAAACAAATGCGCATTAAACATATTACAACATTGTTGGGCAAAGCATTTAGTTAAAATAATTCACATGCAAACTAATTTACATTTTATAACACTGAAAACTTCAAGACAGATTTCCCAATATTTTAAGCCACTGAACATTCCCTTTGTTCAACAGTATGAGCAAGTAATAATTTACTGTTCAGAAAACTATTAACAGAAATCTGAAAAAAAAGTGGGTATTAGAAAGCATTAAAAACAACTGATCTATGAATAGTTCAGGTTTCGGATGGGTTCCAGGTTTACCACACTTAAAATGCTTTACAGAACACATAACATGAATATGTGTATATATATATATATATATATATATATATATATATATATATATAAAACATACTTTTTTATATACACAGTGTTTACGTACTGCAAAGATATGGACAGATTTACAATTAACTAATAATACAAGGTTACTCTTACAGTATATAAATATGATTATCTACATTACTTGCGATAAAAAAATATTTAAACCATTATGACTGGTGATTTTTTCAGGCACAAATGTAGCATGTAGCTTGAAAAGACGTTTAACTAAGCAGCGTGTTAAACTCCAGGAGAACATTACTGGCAATGTTAGAAATGCTGTATGACAAAGGCAGAAAATCCTCATGTAACATGTAGGATAGAAAAGCAAGTCCTATGACTTTACTTGAAAGATTTTTTTTTTGTTACATTTTGCATTCAGTGCTATACTGCTTGATAAAAACTGCACCATACCACCTCTCCAAATGAAAACAATTATAAATTCAGAAAAAAATCTCACATTTTTTTTCCCAAATTCTCTCAGCAATCCTTTTTTAGGCATGCTGTGAGGTAAAAAAAATAAATTACAACTGCATGAGATGCACTTATGGCACTACTGCTACACATTTTTTTTAACTTGCCAAAGCTAAGGACAAAATGTGCTCTTGACAAACCAAGAAACCTAAACTTGTTACAGACACCAACAGCATTAAAAAAGTGCCCTTTGACCTCCATCTGAAGGAAAGATTCCACACATCCTTCTTGTATGCAAATTAAAGGATGCATAATTATGAAAAGTTTATTTAGTTTTGCTGGAGAGGATGCAGTCTTTAGCATGCAAAGCACTGCTGCATGTGGTCTGCCCTCTCGTGCCACAGTTACCCAGAGGATTTTGAAATACTGGCAGGAGTTCTAAGCTTACATTTTGAGATTACTCTGAATCTAGGTTAAAAGTAAACAGACTGGTGCAACTCTCTCTATGACACACGCATGAAGTTAAAACAAAAAAGCATTACTAAATCAAAGGTATGTAATTATCTATGCATAATTACATACTCAAACTGTTTCTAGATCTGACAGAAAAAGTGCTGCTTCACACTTTTCAAAACAAATGTTAAGACTCCATAGCATGCAATCTTTCAGGAAGAAAAAGACTTACATATAGTGGTTCAAAATAAGGCACTCCCATACTCAAAAGTTTACTTCATGGGAACATCACATAGGCTTTCAGACCAACCACAGTCCTTGTCCAACGAAGACATATAACACAATACTTTGAATACAATAAAGGAACAACCCTATGTCACCTGAAATGCAAAGCTCAGGTAATGGAGAAATGTGACACCAAGTACTGAAATTAATTCCTAAGAAAAGTTAAACGAATACTAATAACAGCTCGTAGGCTTTTGTACCATTACGCTACTAAAACAATACAAGCTGTTAATTTTTAAATTGCATTTTTAATTTTCCCCTAACAGAAAACTGTGGCACTTGAGGGAAATTCCAATCATCCTTACCAATCCAATGGGAATGAATGATGCATTCCTACCACCTCTACCAATTCAACAGCAATGGAGCACTACCTAGCAACAAATATGTGATACAAGTCATCATGCTCTTCTAACAAACGGATCCTAGAAACAACAAAAGATTATGTAAATAGAAGGAATACTTCATAACATTACCAGAAAAGGTCATTGACAGAGTGTGACTATTACACGCTACTTTGTGTGTTAAAGAAACTAAACATAATCCTGACAGTTCAGGAGAGGTGTCACGGACACAACCATGAAAGTCTTTTTATTAGCTCTTGAATTAGAAATGGCATAGCTGGTTTCCTTCACATACCTTTACTGCTCTTTAAATAAGAATGATGGTCGCACCCAAATAACTGCAATATATTACTTTTTGGTATCACAGAATCTCAACTTGCTTCAATGAAAAGTTAATTGTTCTCCTTCTGTTATCTTAGGTACTGTTAGTTCCTTCCCTGTTTTAAGGCATTTTTGTATTTCAATTGCAAAAATAAAAACTTTTTGTACAAATTTCTGTTTTATACAAAACTGTATGGTATAAGTAGCAGGTGCTGTTCAGAAAATATAAATATTCTTTCTTCTGTACAAATATTGAGACATCTCACCATTTATTTATACTGTACATACCTGCCTCATCTCTATAGTATTTTTATATAAACAATTCTTATTTACATTTTTGCAGAGGCAATAAGAGGACGTGGCTCAAGAAGAGTCTGTACAAGGTGAAGGTGGGGGAGGATAAAGGTGATGGGAATAGCTGCGTTCTGTGAAAGGAGATGGAGGGCAACTTTCATAATTCTCTTCTGCAGACAAATATTGACTTCGAGGAGTTGGAGGAGGAGGAAAAGGCTCAGAGTCATAGTTCAAGTCACTTGTATAGCCTTTGGCTACTGTTGCTGTGGGTCTTCTGCTTGGTGTGTAGTCACTGTCACAAACATCTGTGCTGCATGGCGTAGTAGGAGGTGCAAAATGCCTGTAACTGTATGGTTTGTAGCTGTAAATGCAAAACAAAACATTAGCATACACGTTTTTCTCAAGTACTTCCAAATTTGGCTTTAAGACTTTAAACTAGTAATTTTAATGCTCCACCTGGAGCATAACAGACTTGAGACTAGTACTGGTCCATAAGTCATGTTCAAAGAGCACAAAAAAGCACTGAAACTTGAGCTCTATAACACTGCACCTCAAAACCACAATCAAGAAGGCCAACCAAAGAAATGCAGCACTGACAAAGGGGAGATATTTCAGAATGTATTTATTAACCAAGTTAAAACACTGATTACAAATTACTATTTTCAGGTTCAGACTGGGTATGATAGATGATACTTGGAGCAAGCATACAAACACTGTATACAACTGCTTGTTACAAAGATTAGCAAAATGGCAATGAAAACTGCTTTGTAACCAATCCTGAAAGAAAGCAGCACTGTTGATGTTTATAATACATACAAAATTCTTGTATGGCAGGCAAGATAGAGAAAGGAATACAACAGGAAACGTATGGGAAACCTAAAAGATTTTGAAGCAAGGAATAGTTAACGAGAAGAAAAAGAAGGTGATATATTAGGCATGGATAAAATGCTACTTAGAGGGGTGATATGGCATCAGGGAAATCAGTCACTAGTTATACAGAAGTAGAGTGGATGTGTGTTTGTATTAACTGCATCAGCTCTGCTGTGATTCTCCTGTTCACTAAGCATTTACACTGTCCATCTTTAAACATGTTTTTTAAGCTCTGGGCAGATGAGGTATATGGCAATGGACTTTGAGCTAGGTGGTAGTGAATCACTGTTCTAGTACCAACACTGAAAGACTGATCAGTAGAGAGAATCTTGCTTTGTGGAGTTTGAAGGCTAAGAGCAGGAGGAGGAAAGAATCTCAAAGTTGTGGAAGACGGATCTTTGTTGAAGTCTTCCTGGAAAACGAACACAATAACCAATAAAAATTGTGTAATGGATACTCAATATAATGTGACAGACATATTCTTAGAAAAGACTTTTAATCTCTTGCTATTAATGTATTCATAACGAAAGGAGACAATACCATGGCTACAGATAGTGAAGCTTTGGGTACTCATAGAAGCAGAAAAGATCACTTCTAGCTCTGAATTCTTGGATTACAGCAGATCCAACCAACTGACAATACTGCACTAACTAGAGGATTTATCATTCCTGGAAGGTTATAAGATAATTTCATCAAACCTAAGAACTTAACCTGGTTATGTGAGTATGTATCATCATTAAACCAGTCTACCTTTGTACCTCCCAGGACAATTATTTCAGATTTAACATTCTTTGACAACTATATTCTGTACACATCTTGAAATTCACTTCTCAGGTTATTTGATGCTATGAATACAGATTTCAGTTTTACTGAGTTTCTTCTGGGTGCATCCTGGCATTCCTGAAACTACAATGTTTCTTACTTGAGGTACTTTACGTACACAAGGCAGAGTTCTGGAAATCAATGAAAGACAGCCAAACCAGTAGCATTTCAAGATTTTTGACACACAAAAGCAAGTACAACCTCATCCAACCAGGATTCTGAGATGATCAAGCTGCCAGGAATATGCAAAGGAAGACAGTGAGAGAAAGGCATTTGTACAGTTTTGTTACACACACCTTCCATAAAAATAAATTATTTTAATCCAAGAAGTAATGATTCAAACAGCAACTTGTACAAAGGAGCAGGAGGTTTTTTTTTCCAATATCTTATCTGAGGGGGAAAAAAAAAACTTTTGATGACAAAAATTAAGACATGTTTACAGTTTGGAACAAATTAAAAAAGACGTACAATCCAACTATTTGCAATTAAGTTACACATTTATCTACATAAAAGATTGCTTTAGTTGAGTAAATTAGTTAAGAATAGTGAGAAAAAAGAAAATCGAAAAAAAAAGTGCAGAGAGGGAAATAAGTTAGTAGAAGGAAAATTAGTATCTATATATAGCTTCATGAAATAGTGAATGAATGACAATACTTATAAATATGGGACTACCAGCTCTCAAAAGAAAATGGAAAAGAAATAAGGATGAGAGTCCAGTAGCCCAGGGAGAATAATCCTAGCCAAGCCTGTTTTGGACCTGGACAAAACATCCAGTTTGTGGTTTTGGTAAGTGTGTGAACAGATGACCAAGTAACTACATCTAGTATACTTCCAGAGTACACCCTTTTACAAAAAAACATAAAAATAGCCACAGCCCTGCTAGACTGGGCCCCTACTTTACAGTGGAAGTACCTTATTATGATACAGAAAATAAGTAATAGCATAAAGCAAATATTTAGAAACTGTTTTGAAACTGGTAGTCACATTTTCCTAACCTTCACAAGAAACAAACAGTTAGTTGATCAGAAGCCTTGAAGGTTTTTTTGTTGTCAGTGCATTAAGAACTGCCTGTGGACATTGAGTGCATAAAATTCTCTCTCCCTCATTTTTAGAATCTGGGAAGAAAACATGGAGATGAACTGCCTGTCTCAATATAAACCGTGAAACAACCTTAAACATAACGGAAGAATTTTCTTTCAAAGTCAACCCAACCCATCCTTGGGGAAAAATAAGAGAGCAATGACTCATAAGATTTTGTAACAGATACTTATCCCGAAGAAGTCAGATCAATGAATAACACTTTCTGAGATACGAAATTCAAAATCAGTCTCACAAGAAAGTTCAAAAGGAAACTGCAAGTTTTCCAGTACAATATGAAGATTCCTTGAATGATCCACCTGTCTTCTAGGTGCTCAGATGTATAAAACCCCTCCTGAAGTGTTTTCACTTGAGGTAGGATAGAAAGGAGGGAATCCAATGGGAGACTAGCAAAGATGGCTGAAAGGTGAATATTGACACAATAGTAAAAAAAAAAAAAAGGACAGAGATAACAGCTCACACAAATATTGTACTGCCGAAAGAAAAAAGGATCCTGGTTCAAAATTTACTCAAATTCATCATCCTGGCAGTCAGCTGAAGGCTGGAGTGTGCCAAACATCCCCTGTCTTGCATAAAACTGTTCTGAGAGGAAACTTGTGGTAGTTGCCCTTGGCCATTTAAAAAAAAAAAAAAAAGGGAGAATCACTGTTGCCTGGGCCAAATGGGAGTCAACTCTATTATCTTTGGGGAATCCTAAATCTTTAGAAGAAACCTGGATATTAGAGGACAGGGTAGAAAAGCATACAGGAGCATTCTCGTCCATAGGAATAAAAAGGCATCTTTCTTCCACACCTGTGTGCAAGGAGTCTTGGAGCAAAAGATCCTTAATTGTCCGTTGTGGCTGGAGGCAAACAGATCTACTTGAGGAGTTCTTCACAGACAGATCAATTCTTGAAAGATCCACAGGTGCAGCTTCCATTTACGAGGGTCTATCCTGTTCCTGCTCACCTTGACTGCAATGATGCTTTGCTCTGATGGAATGTAATCTGTAAGAAGAAAGCAAATGGAAGAAATCACCCATTCTCACACTCTCATGGCCTCTCTGCACAGTGGATAAGAATTTGTTTCCCCCCAATTGTTGATGTAACAGACCACTGACGTTTGTATGAACTGCAATCATCCCTACAGGAAGGCAATCCTGAAATGCTTGCAACGTCAGAAGGAGTGCTCTCATCTCTAGGATATTTATGTGCAACTTGGTCTCTGTAGGGGACCATATGCCTTGGACCGTTCCACCCTGAAAATGCCACCCACCCTAGCAAGGAAGCATCCGTGGTCACTGTGATCCTGAGAGGGGAAAGAGAAAAGGGTCTGCCTTGGAAGAGATCCTCTGAACAAAGCCACCACTGTTGATGTTATGTCTGCAAATGGGTGTCAGCAGGACTGTCAGACACTAGATAATAAAGAATGGATCATTGGACTGCTAGCATTCACTGAACTATTTGCATGTAATATCTCACCAGCATTACAAGGACGGCCGGCCGCTGATATGGACCCAAGGTCCTTAAGAATGAGATGCGTCTGTGGTGACAGAGCCTCTAGAATGGCCCTGACCTGCTGCCTGATCACCTCCACTCTGAGGTGGGCAAAGCTGCAGTTTCTGTCACTGTGTTGAGTTGGGTCCCCATGAATACCAGGCTTTGCACAGGGGTCAGTTTCAACTTGGCTACATTGACCATAATGCCTAACTTGTTTAAGGTCTGCATAAAGTACTGTGCTGCTAATGTCAGCGGATGCCTTGTGGCTTCCATGAGGAGCCAAGAGTCCAGATATAGAAAGACCTGGAATCCCTGCAGTCTCAGGTGAACCACTACTACTGCCAAGCATTTGTCAAACCCCGGAGGGGGGTCTGTGGTGAGTCCAAGGGGCAGGGCTCTGAACTGAAAATGACTGGCCCCCAGCTGGAAGCACAGATGCCTTCTGCAGCGTCTATCCTGATGTGACAGTAGGCATCCTTTAGGTCTATGAAGCACATCCACTCGTCCTTCTGAAACAGAGGCAAGATGGACTGAACAGTGATCATCCAGAACTTAGACTTCTTGACAAACAGATTCAACTTTCTGAGGTTCGAAATCAGATGCAGGTCCCAAGTCTTTTTTGGCACCAAAAAGAAGCGAGAATAAGTTCTGGACCCTCTTTCTCCTGCTGGGAGTTGCTGGACAGCTCTTTTTTCTAGAAGTTTTAGAACTTCTCTCTGGGCCAGTTCTCTCTGACTGGGGGGCACATCAGGGAGAACTCTCTTAGGACTTGGAAGAGGTTGGGAAAAGGAAATGTAATAACCCCTGAATATGATACTGAGCACCTACTGATCATTTGTTAATGCTGTCCAGGTGTTGGAGTACAATGAGAACCGACCCCAGACTGCATCCAGGGCAGAACATCGGGCAATGCCTCAGGGGTGCTGAAAGGGCTTCTCAGAGAAAGGTTCCCTGAAACCCTGATTCTGACGACCCCGTCTGCCCCTAGGGTGATTTCTGCCATTCAACCCTCTTCCCCTGCCTCTGGAAGAGGAATCCTCTGGAGCATCTTGGACGGAACTCTGCGACTTCTGGAACCAAAGTTTCTAACCTCTCCACTGGTTCTTGGAAAAAGACCTTGGGGGGGGGGGGCAGAAAACTTGATCCCCACCACTGACAGTGTCTTCCCTTCCTGCTCACTGGGGGGTCAAAATCTCCTTGACTGATGTTCTAAAAAGTGAGGAGCCATCAAAGGGGGCACTGGTGAAGGATGCCTTGAAGGGTTTCATGAACCTGCACAACCGCATCCACATGACACCTCAAGCCAACACCTGCACTGGCAACTCTAGAGGTGCCCTCCACAGCAACAGAGATCAATCACGAGGAACTGGCAATAGATGATAGAGTGGTGAGCTTTGGAGATACCCGTTGATGTCCTCTGCAGGCATGAACTCCGAAAAAATTTTGGTTAGTTCAGTAACCAGATCTCTTTGGAGACGGGTAAAATGAGCCACATAAAGACCAAATGTGGCTGAGGTGTAGATGCACTTCCCATGTCTGTCGATCGCCCTAGGCTTCCTGTTGAGGGAATGGACAGTAGAGCTCTCTTCAGCCACCTCCTTTTTGTGGCTGCAGAGACCACAATGGCATCAAATGGAACACCTTTGCTCCTATGCATCCTGTCTGTAGGACTCAAAAACTTGTCAGCTTTCTTAGGGACTGGTTCCACGGTGTTAGGTTCTTTCCATGCCCTGCGTGCAACAAGACTGATGAGCTCATCCGCAAGGGTGGAACCAAGTAGTAGATGGGCCCATCCTGAATGCCTTCAGGAACACACATTCCTCTGAAGACGGGGGTTTGGAAGACCATCCACCCATCTGTTTTAACAGCTCTAGAATGTCTCCAAAGGAGACATAGTCATGCAGAGACCTGAGGGACCCATCCCCTTTATCAAAATTTGTGTTCTCCGTGAGGGACTCCATGGGTGAGTCCAAGTACCTCCTCTTGCACTGTCTCATCTATGACACCTCCTCTGTGTGGGGCTAAAGGCAGGACTTGGAAGAGAGAGGAACCCCCTAGAGTTTGGATGCTGCCTGAAAGTTATCTTGGGAGGGCTGACCCTGGACAGAATAGGTGGGTTCTAGGTTCAGAATAGTGACGGGTTGGGACATACCCAGTAGAGGGGAGGACGATGCTCCAGACTTGGAGAAAGTTCGCTCTACCACCCGAAAAGCCGAAGGATTCGAGAAAACTCCCAACCCATCCCTGGTAGCCAAAGCCACCTGGGATGAAGGAGCATAGCTAACCCTGGGTCCCAGCCCTCCAGACAGCACCGGCCCCGAGCTGTCAAGGGCAGAGGCTCCTAAAGGAAGGGACAGATGTGAAACACCCAGACCTGATCCCCTTCCCTAGAGACCCGGGGTCGACCTCTCTGAGCCAAGACTTTCTCTGATCCAATGGCAACAGGACTGAGCTGGTCAGGGACCCTGACAGTCAAGAAAGCATGCATTCCCAGACCCATCAACACCTCCCACGGGTGAACCAGGTCCTGGAGTTTCGAAACTGTTTGAATCCGAAGAGGAAAAGGCAACTTTGGGTCCGGGGGTCTCGCCGAGCCTGAGCAGGCTGGAGATGCCAAGAGACCCATCTCTACCTGGGCCCTAAGAAAGCTCATAATCCTGTCCATATCCGTGGGCAAAAGGCTCCTGGAGGACCTAGAGGAGGCCAAAGAATGGTTGGATTTAGCAGGGGAAGCCAGCCTGGATCCTGAAGCCACCCTGTGATGCCACCGATCTGAAGATCGGCTCCAATGTCTGAGAGCAGAGTGCTTTGGATCCTTGGTGGATCCTGAAGGAGAGCCCTCAAGAAGTAATGCTTGATCTGACAAACACGTCTGATCCGACATTTGTTGAACTTCCTTTCTCGGATCAGAGGGCGACTGAACTGCAATAGGATTCAAGGGCCTCCAATCTAGTGGGACCTTGGCACCTATGGATGGATCCTGAGACACAGAATCCAAGACGACCAAAGACAGTTTCAGATCTGGAGATCTCTGATCTGAACGCCTAGTGCATTTTTCAGGCACAGGATATGAAACACCCAGGGTTACAGAAGGGGCTTTCCTCTTGGACTCCTTAAGGTCAGCAGAGGACTGGGACCTAGACACAAACGGAGCCCCTTGAGTCATGCCCTTCAGCCACAACTTGTTCCTTTGGTCCACCAGCGCTTGAGGATTGAACACCAAACATACAGAGCAATCAGCCTCGAGGTAGTTGGTGCCCAAACACCACACACACTTCTTGTCAGCATCAGAATTTGACATCTTATTCCCACAAGAAGAGCACCTATTAAAATCTGTATGTTTGTCTTTCTCAGACATACCCAACACCCACACACAAAAACACTCAAACACAGCAAAAAATCTCAGTCAAGAGAACTGTAACAAAGAGGACGATGACTAACACCACTACGTCTAGGAATAGCCTACGCCTGACAGAAATCAAAAAAGGAGCCAAGTGCTGACTAAGGAGGGAAGGGGGATTACCACAATGCCCCAACACTAGCGACAGCTAGAAACGGGAGGAGAGGATAATTGAAAGGAAAACTATTAACAAAGAAACAAATCACTTATCTGAAAAAGTTTTTGTGAAAAAACAATGAAAACAACTCTGAGCCAGGAATCACATCCATGCGTAAAGGCGGCAAACGAGATCTGAGGGTTAGAGTGCAGAAGGGGATTGTGGGAGAGGGAGGAGCTCGAGCCTTAGAATATATATATCTGTGATGCACTGGATGGGATCTAACATCAGACCAAAGACCCAGTCGTGAGGAATGATTAAATGGATAACATCAGATCAGAAAATGTAATACAGAAAGAAAAACAAAAAAATCATCTAAAATTTTTGAGCAATGGAACATGACAAGTATCTTTTATGAGGTAAGTTGAGACTTGCAACAAAACTGAGATGTGGAATGAGATGCAACAGAGACTGAACAGAGAGCATATTGCACTTTGGGATTTTGAAAAGAAAGGTCTAGGTCAGTTTTTCAGCCCCCTTATTTCTATGGCATCTTAAAGATTCTTGAATAAAATCCTTTTCCTTTCTGATCTTGGGAAACAGTTTCTACAACTCCCTGAAACAGCATCTGATTTAGAATAGGAAGTTTGATAGAAAGGATGAAGAATCCCAGTGCCAGTTGTAACCTTTTTGAATATTTCACAAAACCCTCATGTCTGAAATTACATAGTGACACACAGGAAAGGGAAGATCCAGACTTTGGGGAAGCTTTACAGGACTGCTAGGGTAGGGATGAAGAAATACAACAAGGGGCAAAGAGTCACTGTTTTCTTTGCCTGACCCTATTTTGGGAGGACCATCTTTCTTTTTTGAACCCAACATTTTTTTTTTAATTTTGTTTACTTGTGCTTTGCTTTTTGATTCCTGAAAAAGGAACTTGAACTGGAAGAAAGGATGCTATTATATTTTAGCAAGGAAGGTTGAAAAATATGGGTTACCCTCTGAATTAACTTTTCCCATTCATCAAACATTTTAAGAACCAAAGCTTACCTATTCACTCAGGGGAGCATCCAGGATCTTAGCTTTGGCATCCTCTGGTAAAGTCTGAGAATGTAGCCAGGCAAATCTTCTCAACTCTGACTCAATGGCAGCTGCTTTAGAAAAAGCATCATAAGCACATTTTAAGAATGAGAGCCTGACAATTTGCAAGTCTGATGGCTATGGTGGAAGTAGTGTAAACTTTCTTTAAAAACCTATTAAAAAGCTTTTCCCAGCTTGTCAAAAGGAATAGGGCTAGCTGCCATAAGAAACTTGGCACAAGTTGATTCTGATGGAGGAATAACAGCAGAATCTGACCTAGGATTAGGAAAAAATGAATTTGTGGGATGGGCACCTTACATCATTTACTAGACTTTCTAGGAATAGGTGGCTTAATATCAGGCAAATTGCTGACTGCAAAAAAAGTCATCTAAGGCTGGCAAACACAGGAGGAACTGCTGCAGGTTAAGGAAAAAAATTATAGCACCTTTGCTCATAGGTCCATAGATTACTATTAGGCTAACTATCCTTGTGGGCCATTTTAAGCCTAGCCAGTTATCCCATGTGAGAATCAAACTCTGTACCTTGGGTCTATAAGGCAAACACCTTAAATGTTATGCCATCTTCCCAACCGGTATTTCCTTTTCTTCCCAATGAAATCAATCCTTCATTCTGGCAACAGTATTGGAAAAAGAACTCCTCAGGAGGGGAAGCTGACATGGCATGGGAACTTGAGAAACACAGTCAAAGTCAAAATCCTGTCCCTTAGCCTGGGGATCAGAATTTGAGAGAGGAAAACATTTTCCTTTTTAAACAGAAATTTCAGAATTAAAGGCGAAAAGGCTTTAAATAAATCTTTAGCCCAGCCCAATCTCCTTATCTGCTTTAAGAGAAGATAAACCTCTAACTTTGTTTCCTTTCTATGGAGACCCCCCCCCCCCAAAGTCCCCTCCCAGAAAAGAAGCTCCTCATTTCAGCACTGGAGGGGGCATCACCTAGTCCCTTCTCCGATGCCAGCAACTGTGGTTCTCTCTTAGCCAACAAGAGCAGATGAACAACCAGATGTATCTGCCTACCAAATCCTTAGCTCTTTCCCAGGAAGAAGCACCAGAGGGCCTGAGACAAAGAAATGAGCAGATGGCTACAGCAGAACTACCCAATAGCAGCTGAGTCAAAGAGAAAACCAAAGCCAATACAAAGTCTATCAGATTACTTTTCTCTTCTTGTGGCTTGGGGAGGGAACCTTCGAGTTACTGGGACCCAGGTCCATGTTCTCCATGTTCTCCCCAAAAAAGGTTATCTGACAAATGGTTGTCCTATCTCCTTACAAAAAAGTTTAAATTCTGAGGTAACATAGGTTCAGAGAAGGTTACTAGGGTAGCAGCCCTAGAGCCTTTACAAGCCTAGCCATGCTAACTCTGAGTTGCTTCAATTGTCCTTGGTTAAATGGATGTAATTTGCAAAGTGGGTCTATGATAAACACAGACTACCACTGTCCATGACGGACATGGGTGCCACCCCAGGGGAAAATCTGCTGTCTCCCATCCATCTGTCCAGAATACAGCCTGTAGTGACAACCACTAAACACACTAGTCCCAGTCCCCAACAACACTTTTTGGCACAACAGTAACCACTTTCCTCAAAAAACACACACATATATTACAGGGGAATCTTCACAGGGACCCAGGACCATCTTGTTCAGACAAAAAAAAGAGTCTGATGAGCTGCTGCACAAGCCTTGAAGACTTGGTCTGACCTCCTAACAAAAAAGTTAAGTTCTGAGCTAAACTGTTTAGTGAAAACCACCAAACACACCAGACCCAGTCTCAAACACCACTTTTTAGACAGAAAGTAACATTTTTTCTTACAAAAAGTTAAATCAGGATTCAACTTCGGGGCCCATTACTATCTGTCTACTGAAAAAGGTGACTGATAAGGGGATAGTGGAGTGGAGAGTTGTTGGAATAACCTGACTGTAAAAAAAAAAATTAGTTGAGGTAAAGAGTATTAATGACCGCTCCCAAAAACCACAAGGTCTAGCCCCTGGGCTACAAGTTTTGACAAAAAGGTAAAAAAAGAAATTAAGTACTCACCACAATGTTCCATCTGAACTGTTGTTCTTTATTTGTCTTCATCCTGTGATTTAGGCACTGACATCGGTGCTGAGCTGGCCATATCCAAGCTACGGTGCTGAAACTGAGCTCCTCCCCTACCCATAATGCCCCTCTCTCCCTCACTACCTCAGATCAAGTTTGCCACGACAGATATGTTCCTGACTTAAAAACACATTTAACAGCCAATAACCCCTTGAAGAGGAGGGCACAGAGAAAGAGAACAGAATGCCTCCTCAGCCAGGCCAAGTGCTCATGGTACCGGGGAAGGAAGGAGGGAAGTTTGAAGACAAATGAACAATTCAGATGGAACGTTATGGTGAGTACATAACTTTTTATCTGACATTGTTGTCTTTATTTGATCTTTGACATGTGGGACAAACTCCCCAGCTACTTGAGCCCTGGGTGGCCCTAAGGAAGTATGTTTCGGAGCATGGCGTTACCAAAGGAAGCTCTGTTCCTAGACGAAATATCCAATTTGTAATGGGATATGAAGGTGTGAGACCCAGCCCATGTAGTTGTAGTGCATACCTCATCAACTGGTACCCGAGAAGAAAAAGGCTGATGAAGTAGACACAGCCCTGGTAGAATGTGCCTTCACTGCAGAAGAAAGAGAAAAAAACACTTACAAATAAACGTAATATATTTCACAATCCAGTTGGCGATGGCTACCCTGGAAACAGGCAATCCCAATCTGGACTCAGAATATGATATAAACAGCTGATTGGACTTTCTGAAAGATTTGGTTCTATCTAGACAGAAATGGAGCTGCCTATGTACATCAAGCATGTGTAACTGACATTCCCATTTGTTTTTAAACTCTGGAAAGAGCACAGGAAGATGAATGACCTGATTAATATTCTTCTCTGAAGTGACCTTAGGCTGAATCCTTCCTTCATGCCCAAGAGAAACATGATCTTTGTGAAATATAAGGTACGGACATTGAAGGCAAAGCACTTGTAATTCAGAAAGCCACTTAGACGAAGTAAGAGCTACCAACAAAGCCGTTTTCCATGACAGAAACTGTAGATCTACTTTTGCAGAGGGCTCAAAGGGAGACAGTAAAAGCCCTTGTAGTACAAAGGCTAAGTCCAAAGGAGGGGTCGGGTCCTTAACTGGAGGCCGTAAAAGAAATGTTCCCTTTAAAAAAGCCTTTCACAATCTAGAAGTGGCCAAAGAAGAATCCTAGACTCCGACATAATAATGAGATATGGCAGCTAGTTGGATTTAAACTGTAGAGAAACTGGCACCTTGGTTGAAGATACAAGCCAGAAAGTCTAAAATCAAAGGAAGGCAGTAAAAGGATCCTGTGAATTGTGGGACATCCAAATGGAAAACCTCTTCCATTTGCTAGCATAAATCTTGTTACATGACTTGTGAGTGGAAATCAATATATGCTTCACAGGAGATGAAAGCCCGGGAACTCTAGCCATCACTGGAACTGCAGAACCCAAGCTGTGAGCTTTAGGCTTTCCAGATCCGAATGATAATTGCCCTCAGGAATGGAAATCAGATCCGGAAACCAAGGAGGACTGACACTCAGACCAAAGGGGAGGAAACTGAACTGACAAGGCCAGAAAGAGGCAATGAGGATTACGCGTCATCTCGACCTCTGTGCCTTCTGAGGGAATTTTGACATAACAGAAAGGGGAGGGTAAGCATACAGCAGACCGAGGGGCCAAGCATGAACTAGACAGTCTCTGGGAATCCCTCCTCTGGGGGAATCGGGGCGAAAAACTCACTGCACTTGGCGTTGGAAGGTGAGGCGAAGATTGCAGCATGGTTCACCACTGACTGCTTCAGAGACCACTCGTGAGGAGACAAAATGGTCCTGCTGAGTTTGTCCACTAGAATATTGGAAGTCTTCGGAATGTGCATTGCAAGAAGAAGGCAGCCTGAGGAAATCGCCCATTCCCACAATCTCATGATCTCTCAACAGAGGGGATAAGATCTGGTTCCTCCCTGTTTGTTGATATACCAGATCACTGCCGTGTTGTCTTGTCTGTATCGCAATCATTTCTCGGGGGAGAAATGAATGCAGTGCCTGCAACGCCAGAAGCACTGCCCTCATCTCCAGAATGCTGATGTGTAAGTTGGTCTCTAACACTGACCATGTTCCTTGAACAGTCTGTCCCAGCCAATGCCCCCCCCCCCCCAACACGAGCCGGGAGGCGTCCATGGTGACTGTGGCCATATTAGCGAGAGCCACGAAAGAGTGAACTTCTGCCAATTTCTGAGGGTTTTCCACCTCAGTGGGGAGGACTTGCTGGTACTGGACAGCAGAATGGGATGAGGCAGGGACTTGTCCAGAATCGACCATTGTACTGCTAGAGTCCACTGGAGAACCCGTATGTGTAATCTTGCCAAAGGTAAAATAACAATGGTTGCTGCCATAGATCCCAGAGCTTGGAGAGGCGTTTCTAGAAGGACAAGCACATGAAACTGAAGAGACTGAATTCTGTCGCTGGTGAGAAAGACCTTGCACAGAGAAGTGTTCAACAGCACTTTGATAAATCCGAGGGAATGAAGAGGTTTCAGTTTCGATTTGGGAAAGTTTAACATGATGCCCAAGGTCGAGGCTGACTGAAGAAACTGGTCCCTGGCCTGAAGAAGATGACACTTGGTGGGTGCAGCTAGAAGTCAGTTGTCCAGGAAGGGGAAGACCTGTATCCCCTGTATCCTGAGATGCGCTGTGAGTACTGCTATCAATTTAGTGAACACCTTGGCGACAAACTTGTTCAAGCGGGTGAGATCCAAGGTTGGTCTGGGGTCCCCCGTCTTTTTGGGCACCAAAAAGAACCTTAAGTAGACGCCTGATCTGGATAGCTTTGCAGGGACAGGCTGGATGACTTGCTTGTTGCAGCTTGGAAATTTCGACTTCAGCTACCTCCCTATGAGCAAGTGGAACATCCAGGAGAATCGTTCAGAACTTTGGTGGATGAAGAAAGGGTATCAAATAGCCCCTGGATATTATTCTCAGCACCCACTGATCCGACGTGATGGCTTCCCTGGCTGATGGGTGCAGAGAAAAGTGACCCCCGACTGCCTCCTGGGTGGGGCAGCTGGGCAACACTTCAGGGGTGCAGGAAAAGCCTATCAGGGCGAGAGTCCAGAGACACTTGTCCCCTCAAAGCCCTTCTGCCCCTAGGGCAGCGCCTAAACGAATCATTCCCTGATCTGCCTCTAGGGGAAGAGTCTGCCGGTGCATCTTGATGGAAAGCCCTGGACTTCCAGAAACACAGCTTCTTACTACCTCCTCTATGATACCTGGAGTAGGAATGCTGAGTAGAAAAGCAGAGTATGATGGCAGACAGGGTCTTACTGTCCTTGTAGCACTGGACTAAAGTAACTTTCACAGATGGACCGAACAGAGTAGAGCCATCAAAGGGAGCATTTGTTAAGGACGCCTTGAAGGGCTCAGAGAAATCGCAAAGCCGCATCCAGGCATGAAACCTAGTAGTGGATGCCTGAACCTGCTGCTCTAGATGCACCTTCTATGGCAAAGGATAGGAGCCTCATAGAGATATTAGAAATGGCTTTTAGGCAGACCATCCACACTTCTGACGCAGAATTTCCATTATTCTCCAAAGGAGACATCACCAGGTGGAGATCTGGGGGAGCCCTAACCTTCCTCCCAGTCGGTGTCTTCAGTGACAAACTCAGGGGTGGAGTCAATGTGCTTCTTCTTGCACACATGCTTCCGGTGGACCTCCTCGGGGGGAAATTCCAGGGAGGAGATGGAAGCCTGGGGCTCCACAGGGAGAGTAACCTAGAAGGTAGGAGCAGGCTGACCTTGAACTGGAGGACTGGAGACATTGGGTCCAGAGTCCAACTGGAGCAGAAAAAGATCCAGAGGGGGAGGCATAGAGGATCTTGACATTGGGGTCGAGAGAATCTTCTCCAATACATTGAATGCTGATGGTGAACTGGAGATCAGTGCCACATGCACTTGTGCAGAGGCACTTGACGCTGGCAGAGCCTAAACCCCCAACCCCATCTGTGCTGAGCTGCTCAGCTCCGAGGGGAAGTGAAGGCACTGAAACCCTCGATGCAGATGCCAAACCCTCGGAACTGACACCGAGCAGACTACGACTCAGAGACCTCCAGCACTGAAGTGAAAGGGTGCTGAGGAACTCAAGGCCATGGTTGGTGTCGAAGATACCAAAAACGTCGACGGCAACTCCAACATATAAAGTCCCTGAAGTCCTGGGGCTCAGGAAAGGAGGGCACCCAGTAATGGAAAGGCAAGGACCCACCGCTTCTGGTGGGGTGGGGGTGAGTAGGACCCCCAGCTGGATCTGAGCCCACAGGAACTGACTCATCAGGTGGTCAACTTCTCTCTCGGACAAACTACGGGATGACCTGGCAGAGGAAGCCAAAGATTCAGGCCTGGAGTGATGCTCGGGCGAGGCGGACTCCAGGGGCTCTGGAGAGTACCTAGGCTGAGAGAAGGATAACCTAGGCCTAACCTTGGGAGAAGGTTCGTCAGCACTGGGGGAAGAGTCCACCAGTCTCCATTTCTCCAGGGGCCTGTCCTTGCCTCTTGACTTCTCCCTCTCTTTCTCTCTCTCTGCTTTCCAGTCCTCATCCCTTTTACTATCATGCGACTTAATAGGAGTTTGAGTCCCTGCACCCAAACCAGAAGAACTATATAACAGACCCTTTAAAATCAACTAATTGTGCCTATCCACAAGGGTACAGACACAGAATCCCACACAAACAGAACACTCAGTGTCCAGGTGAGGAATGCCTAAACATACTACACACTGCGTGTGGCCATCTGAGGATGGGAGTTTATGTCCACACCCAGTACATTTTAAATCCCGCACCCTTATCAAACTTATCTGATTTATCAGCCATGACAGGAAAGACTGGAAAAGGAACCTGACCTGAAGAGAAATCATAGATATAATTTTTTTTTAATCGAAAATGTGAAGGACAGGGAAAGAATAGAAACTAGAAAAAAAGAAAAACAGTAACTGATGTACGAAGATTTCCCCAAAAATCTCAGAAAAACTCTCAACGAAGACAGTGCTCAGATGACTCGCTTGTAGCTGGAATGGCGGCAAACGAGATCTGAGGGGAAAAAGGGGCATTATGGGTAGGGGAGGAGCCCAGTTTCAGCACCATAGCTTGCATACGGCCGGCTCGGTACCGATGTCAGTGCCTAACCCATAGGTTGAAGATCAAATGAAAACGTCAGATCTTTTTTTTTTTTTTAAAACAAAAATGAAAAATTTGAAAGGCACTTCCTGGAAGGTGCCCTAAAGCTTTGGAAGCTGGCCCGAGTGGCCCGATCCTCAGTAGGATACATTCCATACAACTGAGGCTAATATAACAGTGATAATAATGAGTATTCTAACATTCCATTCTTTGCACAACACTCGCACAATCAGATTTATAATTATATCCATTTTGGGTATATGGCACACATTTTGCACAGCTAAGCTGGTTTCCTATTTACTCAAGTCATTTTATGGTCTCCTATTCTCCACTGATCATGATGACTGGGAAACTAAACTGTGAACTCAGGATATTTTTCCTTTATCCTTAACAAAACGTATTACAGTAAAAAGTCATTAGCCAAGGACATCTGTGGCAGCTATTCAGTTTGCTGCAGTAGTAGTCATACTAAAAGTTAAAAAGAAAACAGGAGGGCGCTTTTGTGGGTGTCCTCAAGACATCTGGTAGTTTAGTACACAGGATTAAAGCCAAGTACTACTATGACGAGCTCTGTCCAGCGGGTTGCCTCCATTAGTCTCCATTTGCCCTTCTGGGTCAACTCTAAATATAAATACTTGGGTCCAAAGGGTTTACATGGTTAATACATAAATAATCCAAATAAGAGAAGTCTTGTATTGAAACAAACACTTTTTGGGGAACAAAAATACTTCTGCTTTCGGCTTTTTCCCCGTTAGAGGTTAACACAGCAGGACAACGGTCATCAGAACGATTGGCAGTGCAGTTTTTAAGGTGTCAAGTTGCCAGCCCAGCACCCAACCTTCCACAGAAGGCACACACACACAGGGCCAATTTAGCAAGGCCAATCCACCTGCAGCATGTCTCTGAAACATCTTCATAAAAAACTTAACTGGGGGGGAAAAACTCCTGTACAATTTCCCTATTCTCTAACCCATACATACTTCAAGGACCGAAAACTTCATCATTAATTATAAACCTTTCTCTAGTTAATTAAATACAGACTTAAAGCGAAGGAAAATATTAAAATTATTTCTTTGCGCTACTTTAATGTTTCACTATATTCTTTTTTAATTCATAAAACAAGACACTCTGGAAAAAAATAAGCCCTTCAAAGTTTGCTGAACCTCTGTCGCTCCCATGCTCCTCTTCCCCAGTCAGTAGCCCTCCAACAATAGAGTTCCTCACTCTGGCTTCATACTGAAAGTAGAGTAACACTATTTGGACATTTGTGCCTTCTCAGTTCACTAACTATCCTACTCTCCACCACCGTTCCCTCAGTCTTTAGCGTTTATTTCCCTTAATTATGCGATCCAAATAGATTTCCAGTTTCTTATACCCACTTTTGCTATTAGTAATATTAAGCTCAAAATATTTTTCTTCTGCCTTTCCTGTCTTTCTGTTGGTCAATAACCCAACACTATCACTTCTGGTGTGACTACAGTGCCATGGGGAAAAATACTATTAAACTGGCAAGTCATGATATATTTACCAAAACCTTAGCATTTAGGTCCATCATACTCCATCACCAACAACGAACATCCACACCTGTGAACATACGTAGCAACATTTCCAGGGCATAAAAATACTCATGCAAACATTTTCATGTGAAAATTTCTAAACTGGAATTCTGTGGCATACCTAGGCATCATATAGACCTGCAGCGACATCTTTACATTTATGCTGAGTCGCAGGGACCAGTCTCAATCTTTCACACTGCCATTTCCTTAAGATCCTATACGCATTTACTAACTTCTGACAAAATGGACAATCTCACCTAGTTTTCACCAAAAATCCCCAAACAAACATCTCTCCTCCATGGTCAAAATAAGTCCATTTATGCTATATAAAATCTTATTACCCAAGCCCATGTCAACTTGTCTACATGTCTCAAGTTAAATTTCATCTTATTTTCAGAGCACAGTACTTCCTTTGGTTACAATACATTGTCCTCAAATTTAGGTTCACAGTCAAGTCCTTTCAATTTAATCTTTTTCAGTCTCCAGTAATTTGCTGACCCATCTCTGTGAAACCCCTCCTAAGAAATCCACTTAGAACTAACAAATTTCTCCAGTCTCATATCTTCAGTTAAGTACACGCTGACAAATACAAAGAATACAGTTCAGCTGCGGAAGCTGCACTTACCATAACAGTAAATGTTCCATTAAAAAACTGCTTTAGCTATATGGGTTACATCCTGTCAAGGATTCAATGGCTAGCCAGCTTTCAACCACCCCCACCCCCCAAACACATACCCAGGCTGCTGAATATCGAACTTTGGCGTGGAGAAAACAGCAGACTGGCACCAAAATACTTCAGGATTTTCTCAGCTACAGAAAAAAATGAGGCTACTGTCCTTAAAAAAGTAGATCATGTAAGTTGTACACTAGAAAGAGCATTACATACAAAGGGGATGGAGGGAGGGCACAGCTAGTGTTAGCTTACCTTTTTCAAATATCTCTCGTTAAACTGGTACAAAGTCCTCTAGAAATCCAAAAGGCCAGGCCTGTACATGGCCATATTGTCAGCATATAAAATGAGCAGGATGAGGAGGTCAAGTATTAACCTGTTAATAAAGCGGGAAAATAGAATGGATGGGACTACCTTGGCCGTGGATCCAATTTGTGCTTGAATGTGTCTGCTAAATATGAAGTCACTGAACCAATCCATTACCGAGGGCCAATACTGGCTTCTAGTACAATGTTTAGGTCAAGAGAGTAGTGAACTGTGTTGAACACTTTACCATAGTAAAAGTGTAAGAATTTTATAATCTCCTGGTTAAAGGTCTCAAATGAACTTAACTGTTCGGATAAGGTAAGCATATGCCTTACTTGCTGTCTGTATGCTAAAACTACAGTCAGAATCCATGCACACACACACACACACACACACACACACACACACACACACTGTAAATTAGTGTGGAATATTCTATTGATGTGAGTGAGCGAGCTTAAACATGCTGTATGTACTGTGTTAAGTTACATAGTCAAGTACTGTATAGCATACCTCTCAACCTCTTAGAGCAAGAAATCTGGACAAAACCATAAACAAAAGTGGAACAAATGCCCAAAACTAGAGACACTTTTTAAATATTGCTCTTACAAATGTAGAAAGTTGATAGAATAACCGGTTTTACATTAACATGACTTTTTTGAATGGCATGAAGTCTGAAACTCAAATGTCTGTCATTATTGTTTAACTGAGTTGCCACTAATTTGCCAGAAAAACACAATTTTATGAAAAACTGGTCAAAAATATGAGGCAAAAATCTGGACATTCTGCGAAAATCTGTACAGTTGAGAGGTATGCTGTATAGTATATTTTTACTGTTACTGTTAGCAAACAAATGTATGAATAATGTGGAAACTTTCATGCCGGGCCTCCAATGAAAATGGTGTTTGCCTAGTAATCAATGACAAAATTTATAATCATGGCTCAAAACAGACATAGATCTACAGAAAACAGCAATATAGGGACTTAAACCCTTTTAAGTATGACACTAAGGTCCTCCTTTCATAAGGCAGGACCTTTTCCCTACTAATTCACATATTGCATTAGCCAACACTAAGATTAGATGCTCACAATTAGTGTCCCTTAAATCAAAAGGAAGACTATACCCTCACTAAATGATCTCTTAACTACTCTTTTTTTTTTTTTTTTTTAGTTTCTTTTAGCTCAACATTTACTGGATTCATTAACGTCCATTTGCTCCCAAGCCAACTGAGGCAGTAACAATGAATTCAAATTCCTTTACCTCTTCATCAAATATCATACTTTCTCTCTATTTGACAGGGCTTTACAATATTCCTAAAAATGTATAATGCCTTTATGCGATTCCTACCATCTTTCTCAGCTACCTTCAATCTCTTTCAAACTATCTTCATCAACTGAAATGATGTTCCAGGCCCCGCATACTCTATGAAGGATTTATTTATGTATGCCCCATTTGTTAACTGGATTGGTACACTGTTCTAAAGACCCTTTTCAGTGGAGGTCTGGCTGAGAAAGCAAGACCAGTTTACATTGGCACACAAGACCATCTACGTACATGACAAAAATCAATCTGAATTATACAGTAAACAACAAATTTCACCATGAAGAAGTTGCAACACAAAATGGTCTTAACAGTTTTTTTTACTCTAATAAGTAAAGCCTAAATGTGCGGTGAGAAAGTTAAGTAAATAAACATTAACCCTACATAGCACATAGAGAAAGTTAAGTAATTACAGTTGTAAATGTTCTACACATACAAGCTATTAACAATGTGTACCAAGTTACAGTTTCAAGTCCATAAACACCAACTGTAGATTTTAAAATGGGTAATGACTACACTACAACCTGAAATGTTTACTTAACGCATCTTGCTTGGCGAAGTAGTGCCAGTTAAAAGCTTTATACACTTGTTCTTTTATGAATTTTTGCAAGTTACTTGCATCCTTGACTTTATCTGGAAGTCTTCTCCAGACAGCTGGAGCAATCTTTGTAAAAGCACTCTCAATGTTTGCTAGTTTGAATGGAGGTCTGTACAGTGCACTACTTGATGGGACTTGCAAAGAGTAGAAGCAGTTTCTTATTTGCACTTCATTTTAAAGGGTTGGTAAGCAGCTGTCAAATTAGTTTAAAGGTGTACTTGTTTAATAAGAAGGATGTTCTGTCTTGTAAAGGAAGTGACTTAGGTTTTTCTAATCTAGGGCAAAGGTATTCCAAACTCAAACTGGGACCAAGATGAATGAATCTTAAAATATTTACTTTATTTGCAGCACAGCACAGTTTTATGATGAAAGAAAGAAAATTATCCAATAAACACAAACGATAAACACTGTGGCAACCCAGTGGCGTATAATAAATGTTACAAAAGCAAAAATACATCCACCGCCACTCTGCGAAGGAAACAGGCAACTTCAATCAAAATAACAAAATGTTAAAAATTGAAAAACGATAAGCACTTTCACAACTTCATGTTAAATAATGCATCAAAATCAACAGTTAAATAATTAAAAAACATCCAATAACAATCAAAAAACAATTAAAAAAAATCAACAATGCATATGCAATGTTCACACCAATCCTTTTAACCAATTCTAAATAGTGCTGTGAAAACTGTCCTATCAGAAGTTTGTAAAAACATATTAATCCATCAATGATGGAGATAATCTGTAATATCATTAATTGCATCATCCTAAAGGCTTCCATCCATAGGCTAGACACCTAGCCACTAGGAAGCGGCTCTATCTTCTAATGAAAAAGTCATAAAACAGGACAGATAGCAGTTACATTTTCCTACAGTCTTGAAACGTGTTTTTATTTCCGATTTAAAAATGGGGCAAGAAGAATGATCTTAAAGAAAAGGGAGAGATTCTCAGAGTTTGGGACCAAGAACTGAGAAAGAATGGTCGATGCAGTGAAACATACTTTGTGGAGTATGGAGGAGAGAACATGAGTGGTTAAGAATGATGCGGAACTAATGATGAATGGAACCGCCTGCACAGAGTTAAAGCATGTAGCAAATCTGCTGGCCAATAAATTTAGCTGTAATTTTACACCCTCAGGGAAATATGACCTCACAACAATTTTTTAGATTCATAGATAAGTACTAAGCTAACTGCCCTTGTGGGCCATTGTAAGCCTAGCCAATTATCCCTTGTGAGACTCAAACCCTGCACCTTGTGTTTGTAAGGCAAACACCTTAACCATTAGGCCACCCTCCCAACCCCACCAACACAAGGGAGCAGGTATTGACTGTGCCCTCTAAGGTCAAGAACAATGCTTCAATGGGCCCTGATAATATCAGGATGTCTCCTGAACTGCATGAAACATGACATTTCAGGCCCACTAGAAACTTTAACCACAGCCTCCAGACAGGCTTCAAGTCAAATGAATGGAGGACAGCAACAGTTATCCTTCTACACAAAAGAGGGCTCTTCCACAGACCAGGGGAATTACTGTCCAACAAGTCTGACTAGTTTCATATACAAGGCCATGTAAAAAATCATCATGTATTTGATAAACAATGGCATATGGAATCTACAGACAATGGACCCTACCCAGTTTGGTTTTGTCAAAGGCAGGTCATGCTTACTTAACCTGGTGGACTTCTTCAGGAAAATGTCATTAAAACTATGGAAGACGTCAAAATAGGGCATACTGTCTACCTTGACATGGCCAAGGGCGTTCAACACAATGCCTCACTCAGACATTGAAGACAAACTTACAAAATAAGGCAAAGATCCATTTGTCAAGAAATAGTTAACTGGCTGAATGACAAGACACAAGTTCGGATAGGAGAATCCACCTCCACAAAGATGCCAGTCACTAGCAGGGTCACACAAGGATTTTTGCAGGGGCCTCTCCTTTTTAGCATACACTACTCTGAAGTCAAAGCAAAAGTCAAGGGCCTCTCGCTGACCAGATCAGCAGATGGTTGCAAACTAGGCATGGTACACGAATCCCCTAAAGACACAGACTTCAAGAGGGCCTGAAGGAGATAAACAGCTGGTGTCACAGCAATAGACTAAAACTCAGTGTAAAAAATGCAAACTAGTACCCTTCGGAAAGATGGCCACCCCTGGAAATGATCACACTGATGATATAATGCCATAAGACGACCCAGTGGTCAGAGACAGAAGAATGCATGTTGACAGTAAGCTGACCTTTGATCACCATGTCTACTGCTATAAGAAAATAATTCTATGCTGTGCAACTTATAAGTAAGGGCATGGCATCCAAGTTCAAGGAAGTATTTGTTCCACTGTACTCAGCTCCCATCAGTCCAATCATCAAGTACAATGCACCCTATGGAATGTACTTGCCAGTCACTTGCAACAGCTTGAGAGACCACCGAGACTCATCACAAAAGGAATACAGGGGGTAAACCACAAGTCTTATAGAGACTGTCTCAAAGCCCTATGCCTATATTTGGTGTCCTACAAACTCCTCTAATTCCACAATGATGATTTGCTGCACAGCTGCAAAACAGGTACCATCAGAAATTCCTTTTCTAAAGACCTAAACCTAGTCTTCGACACAAGATATGTTGGTGGGACAGATGCGTCTCAAAGATTACCATTTCTCTGGAACAGGCTTCCCAACAACGTGAACCAAAGCTCATACCTAACCCTATTCAAACTTAATCTGGACCAAATGGTGGGAAACTGCAACTTTAACCCTGGTTTGGCACCCAAGTCCTGAATGGGCAAGGGCAGCTTGTGAATGCTTGATGTTTACAAGCCTACATTCATTGACGTACTGACACGTCAGCAAAATTTTGTTAAATTTCGGGAAAGCTTTGCTAGGATTAAAATAGCTCTTGGTTGACAGCCTAGTAACCACCTACAAACCTATAATCTTTAAAACAAAGAGCACAAGCTGTAAAAAAACAAAAAAAAAAAAAACAAAACAAACAAAAAAAAAAAAAAAATATATATATATATATATATATATATACACACAGTTTCAGAAACTCTCTTAAAATCCACAAGAATGCCCTGTTAGTAGACCTTCACCAATATTCTTGAAAAACTCCCTTGTAAAGTAATATAATGCCATTACCGCATAACATTTACAAATGAAGCCATTCCATTTCAGAGAGTACTGCAAAATTTGGTAATAAATAACATTTTTTTTGGGTAACAGGTTAAATTTTTGCAACATGCCAAAAAAATCACTTGCTGTTTTAATTAAAAATATTTTAGAAAGGGGTGGATAACTGCATGCTTCAACTGGCTGGGTATGACTTTTGGAATCAGTGACAGGCTGAAGATGCGAGCAAAGCTTGAGTTGCATCTTATGCGAGTGACTTTTTTTTTCACCCCCTTTTTTGTAATAGTTTTGAAGTAAAAAAAAGAGGGTCAGAAAGTATCTGATATAGAGGCATTTGTGGGGCTGAAGAACATCCATTAGTGAATGATTTATTAGTAGGCTTGAAGGAGATTTACATTTCGCTTGATTTTGCTTAATGCGTTTCAGAAAATGTGCTAGTTGTAAGATACTTAAAGAATATTTTAGACAAGGCAAGTTCTTTAATTGTTTTCTAAAATTCAAGATGTTGACTAAGATACGCAAACTGTGATGACTTACAGAATGCTACCATGGCTCTGTTGACAACGATGCTTCTTACTCTCTCTTTTTTTTTTTTTTTAAACAAGTTTCATGATTTGTTTCATTTAGTGATGCTTTCTTTCCAGAGCTGTACCAGGCTCATTCAGTGCCCAGTGCAGTACCACAATCTTGCACACCAGAAATGTAAGACGGGGAATGAAAAAAGTTCATTTCCTCCTTGCAGACCTGTGCTCCTAAACCCCTCAGGAGCAAACAACATCCTACAAGAGAAACCAGGAACCAAACAAGAAAAAACAATGGAGGTCCAGGGAACACACAAGTCCAGTATAATCACACAGCTAGTAGGAACCACCAAAGATTTATTGAGCAAAAACAGCAGTCAAGCGGATGCACACATTTCTCCAACCCAGAATTAACATTAGCTTTATTTCAATTAAACAAACACAAACAAATCTGCATAGTTTCACTTTACATCCCCCCTGGTGACAATGTCTCTGTTTTAGAAGACATCCTATCCTGGCTTTCTATCAATATCAGTAATGAAACTATTATCATGGGTGACACAAACATTAATTGGTCCTGCATTAATTCCCTCACACACCCCATAAACATTAACCTCTATAAATACTCCCAGCTCATCAACCAGACTACCAGACCCTCTAAAGATTTCTCCACTGGCAGTACCCTAGATTGGATTTTAGTATCTCACCCCCACTACTACAACAGCGGAACTCTCCCAGACTCCCTCAGTGACCATCTTCCCATATTCACCAAATGTCTTCCATGTCCACTACAAGCAACACATAATTACATCAGCACTCGAAACCTAAAAAACTTCAACCCAGTAACCTTCTCAGACTCCCTAAAATCAACAAATTGGAACCCACTAAAAACTCTACCTCTGGATAATGCTGTTGCATACTTAAATACAAATTCCCAGAAACTCCTGGATAGTCTAGCCCCCATAAAAACCAAACTAATTCAAAACAATACCGCCCCCTGGCTTACAAAAAATACACTAACTATCATGCGACTGAGAGACAAAGCCTGGGCACACTACCAAAGAAACAAAAAGTACAGTTTTGTACCTACCATAAATGTAGATGTTCGAGGATCCACATTGCTGCAGTCCTAACCATTGGGTAGTCCGCTGTCCAGTCGGCCCGAATACCAAAGTATATGGCTGACGTCGGTCAAGGCGCATTAGACTGATGTCAGGACGTCAGGGTACTAATGCGCATGACCGACGTCATATCCTCAGTCTTTTCTTGCCCCAGATGTCAGAAGACCCTAAAAAGACAAGGCCCAAACCAAAAAACCAAAAAACCCTGCACCAAACATATATACAATATATACAAATGTACAAGAGTATATCCTAACCCACACCACCACCCCTAAACACAGAGGGGAAGGAGGGAGGGTAAATTGGACTGCAGCAATGTGGATCCTCGAACATCTACATTTATGGTAGGTACAAAACTGTACTATGTTCATCATTCCACATTGCTGCAGTCCTAACCATTGGGTAGAATCCCAAAGCAGAGTTAAGGGAGGCTGGCAAATCATAAGGAAGCAGGAGCTGTCAACATGCCTTGCAAAATAGCTGTGGCAAAACCAGCCCTAGATTTAGAGTAGAGAGGAAGATGGTAATGCTTAGAGAAAGTATGCACTGAACTCCAAGTAGCTGCCTCCAAAATATCCTTAGTTGCCACCCCCCTTAGAAATGCTGTTGAAGTGGCAGTAGCCCTAGTGGAATGAGGCCTAATCCCAGCTGGAATCTCCTTGCCATGATGGGAATAACAAAATGAAATGCAAAACCCAATCCACTTAGAAATAGTTTGCTTAGACACAGGCTTGCCCTGAGAACTCAAAGCAAAAGAAACAAACAACTGCTGAGACTGCCTAAAATCCTTAGTCCTGCTTAAATAATAACGCAACTGCCTATGTACATCTAAAGTGTGCAAAATCTTTTCCACCTTATTTTGGGGATCTGCATAGAAAGTAGGCAAATGAATAGTTTGGTTTAAAGCCACACTAGAAACCACCTTAGGCATAAAGGAAGGATTAGTACGTAATGATACCCTATCCTTATGGAAAATCAAAAAGGGCTCTACTGCCATAAGGGCCTGCAACTCAGAAACCCTTCTTGCAGAAGTGATAGCCAACAAAAAAGCAGTCTTCCATGACAAGTATTTCAATTCAGCAGTAGCCGCAGGCTCAAAAGGTTGTAGAGTAAGTTTTCCAACACAAAATTGAGATCCCAAGCAGGAGTAGGAGCTCTCGTGGGGGTCTTATATTCTTTGCCCCTCTAAGAAACTGCTTGAACAAAGGATGCGAAAACAATGGTGGGTCACAATCATAGTGAGCTGAAATTGCTGCAGCATGAATCTTAATGGAAGAGAAGGACAAACCTTTGTCCAATAACTCAGTAAGATATTGAAGAGCCACACTCAAATTAGGCTCAGAAATCTCCAAATTCTTTGCTGCACTCCAAAATAAAAATCTCTTCCATTTTCTCGTACACTTTCCTTGTACTAGGTCTTCTGGCTTCCATAATCACATTTAAAACTTGTTGAGGAAGTTGAGACCTGCTGTGTTTCAGAACAGAATATGCCAGGCTGTTAGATGAAGAGAGTGAAGCTTGACATTGAGCAGGTGACCGTCCTTCTGAGACAACAGATGTGGAATCAAAGGTAAAGGCCATGGAGGCTTCCTTACCAGACTCCTTAGTAGTGGGTACCAGTGTTGCGAGGACAATCTGGAGCTATTAAAATCATCCTTGGCTTGTCTTGTCTGACCTTTAGGAGCACCTTTGGAAGAAGAGGCAGAGGTGGAAAGGCATACACATGAAGATTTTTCCAACTGAAAGAAAGAGCATCCACTTTCCAAGCTGTCTGATGAAACCCCTTTGTGCAAAACTTTGGCAGCTGGTGGTTTAGTGGAGAAGCGAACAGATCTATGTCTGGAGTTCCCCATGACACTGTCAATTTCTGAAATACATGAAGATCCAGTTTCCACTCGTGGGGATCCATGATTTGTCTGCTTAACACATCTGCTAAGGAGTTCTGTGCTCGGCAGAAACCTTGCCTGAAGAGTGAGTTGCAAGCTGAGCGCAGTCTCCCATAAAATCATTGCTTGCCTGCATAATGGGTAAGAATGTGTTCCCCTTGTTTGTTGATGTACCACATGACAGTTGTGTTGTCTGTTAGAATCAACACCTGCCCTGGAAGAAGTAACTCCTTGAAAGCCATTAATGCAAACTGGACTGCTAACATCTCCTTCATGTTGATATGTAGATGCTGTAGTCTGGCAGGCCACTTGTCTTGTATCCACTTTCCATTTAGATGAGCTCCCAAGCAATGTCCGAGGCATCTGTCGTTAAAATCTGACTCGCCTCTGGCCGGGTCACAGAGAGTCCCTTGTTTAGGTGACATTCCTGAGCCCACCACAAAAATTCTTTTTGAATGCAAGGTATTATTTGAATGACAGTGTCCAAATCCTGGCAGTGCTGTGTCCATACATTTTGAGATACCATTGCAGCTTCCTCATATGCAGTTTGGCATTGGGAAGCACCAGAATACAAGATGCCATGAACCCTAAGGCTTGAAGGACTGTCCTTGCAGTCAGCCGGACTGAAGAGATAGTTGATGGAAGTAACTGGAAAGATTCTTTTGTTTGTCCGGGGTTAAAAAGGCCATCTGGGCTGCTGTATTCAGTCTCACACCCAGAAAGCACATGTCTTGAGAGGGTACTAGACTGGACTTTATTTCGTTCACAGAATACCCTAGGCATCTTAGCACTGCTATGACATATTCCAAATGCTGTAGAAGGTCTTCCTTTTCTTGAGCCAGAATCAGGCAATCGTCCAAATAAGGATAGATTTGAATTCCTTTTAGCCTGAAGTAAGCTATCACTGGAGCCAGAACCTTTGTGAATACTCTGGGCGCAGTAGATAAGCCAAAGGGCAATGCAGAGAACTGATAATGAGAATTTCCAGCTCGAAAACGCAGATACTTTCTGCAACTTAGTCTTACAGGCACATGAAGGTAAGCTTCCTTGAGATCTAAAGTTACCATCCAGTGATCTTTGCCCAGCAGAGGTAAAAGCTGTTATAACGTCAACATTTTGAACTTGGGAATGTCCAGATAAGTGTTGAGGATAGATAAATCCAAAATTGGTCTCCACGTGCTCCCCTTCTTTGGTACTAGGAACAGGCGAGAATAAAATCCTAGGCCCCTTTCTGGTACAGGGACTGGCTGAATGGCCCCTATTTGGAGCAACAGAGAAATTTGCTTGTGAGCCTCTTTCCTTTGTGGAGGAGGAACGTCTGGCATGCCTTTGAAAGGGGCAAGGTATGGAAATAAAACCTGTAACCGTGGTGAATGATATCCAAAACCCATCTGTCTTGAGTAATTAAATTCCAATTTTCTTTGAAAAGAGACAGTCTTCCTCCCAAAGGAGCTGCCAGACGAGAATGTACTGGCAGCTGAAAAGGCAGGTCATTGGGTCTGTTTACGAAAGGACTGACCCCTGCCCTCACCAGAAGTCTGAGCAGGAGAACTCCTGTTCTAGGCCTAAAGAACCTTGAGCTCTGCCCCTACCACGTCTAGACCTGCCCCTAGACTGGGAATCATAAGCAGGATATTGTCCATCCCTTAGTAGGCCAATTTCTGCTAAACTTTGGAGGCTGCACCTGCAAAAAATCTTTAACAGTCTGCATAGATTTAGCCTTGTCCTCCATTTTCTTTAAAACTGCTTCCACAGGCGAACCAAACAACACATCAGACTGCAAAGGAGCATCCAAAATCCTTGTCTTAACATGCTCAGCTAAATTCTGATCCCTCAACCAAGCGTGCCTGCGAAGAACAGAGCCAGTGGCAGCCACCCTCGAGGAGGCCTGCACAGCATCAAAACCACATTGCAAAGAATGCTTACCCACTTGTTCAGACACATGAACTAAATCCAGCAACTCTTTACACTCAATACCTTCCGCCAGAGCATCCACCTTAGATTTCAATTGTGAAAGGAGATAATTTTGATATTTTAACATGTGAAACTGACAATTAAACGCCCTCATGGCTAAAGTGGAAGAAGTATACACTTTCTTTCCCCATCTATCCAAAGCCCTTGCCTCTTTATCAGAGGGAACAGGATTTTTAACAACAGAGGCCTTAACACCCTTAGGCCCCTGAGAAACAATTTCTGGGTCTGCCCTAGGACTCTTAAAAAGATACTTATGAGCTTCAGGCACCCTATAGTACCTATCAGGTTTAACAGAGGAAGGAGGCAAAGAATCAGGGTTCAGGGAAGCCTCTGCAAAAACATCTTCCACCACATTCAACACAGGAGGTATAGCTAAGGGCCTATGCTGGGGTAAAAACAAGAATTCCCTAAGCCTCTTCCTAGAATCAGAGAAATCTTGGCCTTCCCATTTAAAATGCTCCCTCATGGAATGCAGAGTCTCTGAAAATGAAAAATCCTCAGGTGGAGAAGCTGAAGGAGTGGAATCATCCACATCAGAATCAGAATAATGAGGAAACTCCTGCAAGTCTTCAGCCGAAGACTCAGAAGCCTCTGAACACTGTTCAAAACTCTCAAACTCAGGCTCCACCCTAGGCCTCTTATCAGGAGGGGGCATAGAACCTCTAATCATAGTAATCAAATCCTCTGCCATTTTAAGCATATGTTTCTTAGGCACAGAACCTGAAGTGCTAGGAGAAGCCCCACTGAAGCTAAACTTGGCCTACCCTGCAAAGAAGTCTTGGAAACAGAAGGAGAGGCTCTAACTGCCTTAGGAAGAGAGGGAAGAACAGCTACCTGAGAAGCCCCTCAGCCTGGCCTACCTCCTGAGAGGGCACCTCCTGTAACAGTAAAGTCTCTGCCTGAGACTCACAGAAACTCCTGGCAAAACCTCTGGCTCCACTGAGCCTTCTAAAGAACCGGCGTCCGGGACTGCCGGTTATTCAACCCTAGACTTCGCTGCTTTGTCCTTGCGCTTTTTGGGAGTAGCGGGCGGAGGAGCATCCGACGGCATTTTATAATTACAACGCTTCCCAAACACTAACCTGGCACAGTCTAACCTTCTCTTAATAGTGCGTTTGTTAAATCTAGCACAAGAGCGGCATCCAACAACGTCGTGCTCAGGCCCTAAACAAGGTATACACAAAGTATGGTAATCCCTATGAGGTATCTGTTTCCCACAAGAAATACAGTTATTCACTTTTCTGACATCCGGTTAAATACTGAGGCAAGAAAAACCAAAATGTTCCTAGCGGGTACTTAGCCAACTTTGATTCGGTCTGAAACTCCGACTTCAGAAAATTTCAGAACGCCAACCTGCACTCGCAAAACTGCTTCTGCATCGGACCATGGCTCTGTTGACAACGATGCTTCTTACTCTCTCTTTTAAACAAGTTTCATGATTTGTTTCATTTAGTGATGCTTTCTCTTCCAGAGCTGTACCAGGCTCATTCAGTGCCCAGTGCAGTACCACAATTCCTGTGCTGACCAGAAATGTAAGACGGGAATGAAAAAGTTCATTTCCTCTGCAGACCTGTGCTCCTAAACCCCTCAGAGCAAACAACATCCTACAAGAGAAACCAGGAACCAAACAAGAAAAAACAATGGAGGTCCAGGAACACACAGTCCAGTATAATCACAGCTAGTAGGAACCACTCAAAGATTTATTGAGCAAAAAACAGCAGTCAAGCGGATGCACACATTTCTCCAACCCAGAATTAACATTAGCTTTATTTCAATTAAACAAACACAAACAAATCTGCATAGTTTCACTTTACATCCCCCTGGTGACAATGTTCTGTTTTAGAAGACATCCTATCCTGGTCATCAATATCAGTAATGAAACTATTATCACAAGTATAAACATTAATTGGTCCCATTAATTCCCCACACACCCCAGTATAAACATTAACCTCTATAAATACTCCCAGCTCATCAACCAGACTACCAGACCTCTAAAGATTTCTCCACTGGTAGTACCCTTTGATTGGATTTTAGTATCTCACCCCACTACTACAACAGCGGAACTCTCCTAGACCTCAGTGACCATCTTCTCCCATATTCACCAAACGTCTTCCATGTCCACTACAAGCATCACATAATTACATCAGCACTGAAACCTAAAAACTTCAACCCAGTAACCTTCTCAGACTTCTAAAATCAACAAATTGGAACCCACTAAAACTCTACCTCTGGATAATGCTGTTGCATACTTTAAATACAAATTCCCAGAAACTCCTGATAGTCTAGCCCCATAAAACCAAACTAATTCAAACAATAACGCCCCTGGCTTAAGAAAAAATACACCAACCATCATGCGACTGAGAGACAAAGCCTGGGCACACTACCAAAGAAACAATAAAAGTAACAGTTTTGTACCTATAATAAATGTAGATGGTCGAGGATCCACATTGCTGCAGTCCTAACTATTAGGCAGTCCGCTGACCAGTCGGGTCTGAATAACCAAAGTATATGGCTGACGCGATCGGGTCAAGGCGCATTAGACTGATGTCAGGAATGCGTCAGGGTACTAAATGCGCATGACCCACGTCATATCCTCAGTCTTTTCTTGCCCCAGATGTCAGAAGACCCTAAAAAGACAAGGCACCAAACTAAAAAACCAAAAACCTGCACCAAACATATATACAATATATACAAAATGTACAAGAGTATATAACCTCAACTCCACACCACCACCCCTAAACACAGAGAGGGGAAGGAGGGAGAATAGAATTGGACTGCAGCAATGTGGATCCTCGAACATCTACCATTTATGGTAGGTACAAAACTGTACTATGTTCTTCATTCCACATTGCTGCAAGGAGTCCCAACCATTGGGTAGAATCCCAAAGCAGAGGTAAGGAGGCTGGCAAATCATACAGGTAGTTAGGAGCTGACAACATGCCTTGCAAAATAGCTGTGGCAAAAACCAGCCCTAGACTTAGAGTAGAGAGGAAGGTGATAATGCTTAGAGAAAGTATGCACTGAACTCCAAGTAGCTGCCTCCAAAATATCCTTTAGTTGCCACCCCCTTAGAAATGCTGTTGAAGTGGCAGTAGCCCTAGTGGAATGAGGCCTAATCCCAGCTGGAATCTCCTTGCCATGATGGGAATAACAAAATGCAATGCAAAACCCAATCCACCTAGAAATAGTTTGTTTAGACTGGGCTTCTGCCCTGCAGAACTCAAAGCAAAAGAAACAAACAACTGCTGAGACTGCCTAAAATCCTTAGTCCTGCTTAAATAATAGCGCAATTGCCTATGTGTACATCTAAAGTGTGCAAAATCTTTCCACTTTATTTTGGGGATCTGTGACATAAAAGTAGGCAAATGAATAGTTTGGTTTTAAAAGCCACACTAGAAACCACCTTAGGCATAAAGGAAGGATTAGTGCGTAATGATACCCTATCCTTATGGAGAAAATCAAAAAGAGGCTCTACTGCCATAAGGGCTCGGGCAACTCAGAAACCCTTCTTGCAGAAGTAATAGCCAACAGAAAAGCAGTCTTCCATGACCAAGATTTCAATTCAGCAGTAGTCACTTGAGGCTCAAAAGGTTGTAGAGTAAGTTTTTCCAACACAAAATTGAGATCCCAAGCAGGAGTAGGAGCTCTCATGGGGGTCTCTTATATTCTTTTGCCCTCTAAGAAACTGCTTGAACAAAGGATGCGAAACAATGGTGGGTCCCCACAATCATAGTGAGCTGAAATTGCTGCAGCATGAATCTTAATGGAAGAGAAGGACAAACCTTTGTCCAATAACTCCAGTAAGATATTGAAGAGCCACACTCAAATTAGGGCTCAGAAATCTCTCCAAATTCTTTGCTGCACTCCAAAATAAAATCTCTTCCATTTTTCTGCGTACACACTTTCCTTGTACTAGGTCTTCCCTGGCTTCCATAATCACATTTAAAACTTGTTGAGGAGAGTTATAGGACCTGCTGTGCCTCAACACAGAATATGCCAGGCACTGTTAGATGAAGAGAGTGAAGCTTGACATTGAGCAGATGACCGTCCTTCTGAGACAACAGATGTGGAATCAAAGGGTAAAGGCCATATGGAGGCTTCCTTACTAGACTCCTTAGTAAGTGGGTACCAGTGTTGCCAGGGAGGCCAATCTGGAGCTATTAAAATCATCCTTGGCTTGTCTTGTCCTGACCTTTAGGAGCACCTTTGGAAGAAGAGGCAGAGGTGGAAAGGCATACACATGAAGATTTTTCCAACTGAAAGAAAGAGCATCCACTTTCCAAGCTGTAGCTGATGAAACCCTTGTGTGCAAAACTTTGGCAGCTGGTGGTTTAGTGGAGAAGTTTAACAGATCTATGTCTGGAGTTCCCCATGACACTGTCCAATTTCTGAAATACATGAAGCATCCAGTTTCCACTTTCGCGTGGGGATCCATGATTTGTCTGCTTAACACATCTGCTAAGGAGTTCTGTGCTCCCCGCAGAAACCTTGCTCTCGAAGAGTTAGTTGCAAGCTGAGCGCAGTCTCCGCTAAAATCATTGTTTGCCTGCAGTATGGCTAATGAGTGTATAGAATGTGCTCCCCTTGTGTTGTTGATGTACCACATGACCCAGTTGTGTTGTCTATTTGTGAATCAACACCTGCCCCTGGAAGAAGTAACTCCTTAGAAAGCCATTAATGCAAACTGGACTGCTAACATCTCCCTTCATGTTGATATGTAGATGCTGTAGTCTGGCAGGCCACTTGTCTTGTAATCCACTTTCCATTTAGATGAGCTCCCCAATAAATGTCACGAGGGCATCTGTCGTTAAAAATCTGACGCTCGCCTCTCCTGGCCGGGTCACAGAGAGTCCCTTGTTTAGGGTGACATTCCTGAGCCCACCACAAAATTCTTTTTGAATGCAAGGTATTATTTGAATGACAGTGTCCAAATCCTGGCAGTGCTGTGTCCATACATTTTTGGGAGATACCATTGCAGCTTCCTCATATGCAGTTTGGCATTGGGAGCGCACCAGAATACAAGATGCCCATGAACCCTAATGCTTGAAGGACTGTCCTTGCAGTCAGCCACGGACTGATGAGATAGTTGATGGAAGTAACTGGAAAGGAATTCTTTTGTTTGTCCGGGGTTGGAAAAAAGGCCATCTGGGCTGCTGTATTCAGTCTCCACACCCAGAAAGCACATGTCTTGAGGAGGTACTAGAGCTGGACTTATTTCGCTCTTCACAGAATACCCTAGCATCTTAGCACTGCTATGACATATTCCAGATGCTGTAGAAGGTCTTTCCTTTTCTTGAGCCAGAAATCAGGCAGTCGTCCAAATAAGGATAGATTTGAATTCCTTTTAGCCTGAAGTAAGCGTATCACTGGAGCCAGAACTCTTTGCTGTAGATACTCTAGGCAGTAGATGGAATGCAAGCCAAAGGGGCAATGCAGAGAACTGATAATGAGAATTTCCAGCTCTAAACGCAGATACTTTTCTGCAACTTAGTCTTAACAGTGCGTCATGAAGGTAATGCGGCTTCCTTGAGATCTAAAGTTACCATCCAGTGATCTTTGCCCAGCAGAGGTAAAGCTGTTGTAACGCTCCAACATTTTGAACTTGGGAATGTCCAGATAAGTGTTGAGGATAGATAAATCCAAAAATTGGTCTCCACGTGTTCCCCTTCTTTGGTACACTAGGAACAGGCTTTGGTGAGAATAAAATCCTAAGGCCCCTTTCTGGTACAGGGACTGGCTTTGAATGTGGCCCTATTTGGAGTAACAGAGAAATTTGGCTTGTGGAGCCTCTTTCCTTTGTGGAGGAGGAGGCGTCTGGCATGCCTTTGGAAAGGAGGCAAGGTATGGAAATAAAACCTGTAAATCCGTGGTGAATGATATCCAACACCCATTTGTCTTGAGTAATTAAATCCAATTTTCTTTGAAAAGAGAGACAGTCTCTCTCCTCCCTAGAAAGGAGCTTATTGGCCAGGCGAGAATCTCTACTGGCAGCTGAAAAGGCAGGTCATTGGGTCTGTTTACTAGAAAGGACTGACCCCTGCCCTCACTCAGAAGTCTGAGCAGGTGAACTCCCTGTTCTAGGCCTAAAAGAACCTTGAGCTCTGCCCCTACCATGCGTCTAGACCTGCCCCTAGACTGGGAATAAATCATAAGCAGGATATTGTCACACACCATCCCTTAGTAGGCCAATTTACTGCTAAACTTTGAAGGCTGCACCTGCAAAAAATCATTAACAGTCTGAATAGACTTAGCTTTCTCATCCATTTTTCTTTGAAACTGCTTCCTGACACAGGCGAACCAAACAACAACACATCCAGACTGGCAAAAGGAGCATCCAAAAATCCCTTATGTCTTAACATGCTCAGCTGGCGAATTCTGATCCCTCAACCAGGCATGCCTCATGAAGAACAAGAACCAGTGGCAGCCACCCTCGAGGAGGCCTGCACAGCATCAAAACCACATTGCAAAGAATGCTTACCCACTTGTTCCAGACACATGAACTAAATCCAGCAACTCTTTACACTCAATACCTTCCCGCACTTAGAGCATCCTACCTTAGATTTCAATTGTGAAAGGAGATAATTTTGATATTTTAACATGTAGAAACTGACAATTCAACGCCCTCATGGCTAAAGTGGAAGAAGTATACACTTTCTTTCCACATCTATCCCAGAAGCCCTTGCCTCTTTATCAGAGGAACAGGGATTTTAACAACAGAGGCCTTAACACCTTTAGGTCCCTGGAGAAACAGTTTCTGGGTCTGCCCTAGGACTCTTAAAAAGATACTTATGAGCTTCCAGGCACCCTATAGTACCTATCAGCGTTTAACAGGGGCAGGAGGTAAAGAATCAGGGGTTCAGGAAGCCTCTGCAAAAACATCTTCCACCACATTCAACACAGGAGGTATAGCTAAGGGCCTATGCTGGGGTAAAAACAAGAATTCCCTAAGCCTCTTCCTGGAATCAGAGAAATCTTGGCCTTCCCATTTAAAATGCTCCTCATGGAATGCAGAGTCTCTTGAAAATGAAAAATCCTCAGGTGGAGAAGCTGAAGGAGTGGAATCATCCACATCAGAATCAGAATCAATGAGGAACTCCCTGCAAGTCTTCAGCCGAAGACCTGTGCTCTGGAACACTGTTCAAAACTCTCTCAAACTCAGGCCCCAACTTAGCCTCTTATCCAGGAGGTGTATAGAACTATCTAATCATAGTAATCCAAATCCTCTGCCATTTTAAGCATATGTTTCTTAGGCACAGGAACCTGGAAGTGCTAGGAGAAGCCCCCACTTCAGGAAGCTAAACTTGGCCTACCCTCAAAGAAGTCTTGAAACAGAAGGAGAGGCTCTAACTGCTGCTTAGGAAGAGGGAAGAACAGTTATCTATAGAAGCCCCCTCAGCTCAGCTCTCACCTCCTGAGAGGGCACCTCCTGTAACAGTAAAGTCTCTGCCTGAGACTCACAGAAACTCCTGGCAAAACCTCTGGCTCTACTGGAGCTTTTCTAAAGAACCTACCGGCGTCCGGGACTGCCCGGGTTCTTCAACCACCAGACTTCTGCTGGGCTTTGTCCTTGCGCTTTTTTGGAATGGCGAGCGGCCGGAGCAATCAGCGGCATTTTATAATTACAACGCTTCCCAAACACTAACCTGGCACAGTCTAACCGTCTCTTAATAGTGCGTTTGTTAAATCTAGCACAAAGGCGGCATCCAACAACGTCGTGCTCAGGCCCTAAACAAAGGTATACACAAGGTATGGTAATCCCTATGAGGTATCTGTTTCCCCTACAAGAAATACAGTTATTCACTTTTCTGACATCCCGGTTAAATACTGAGGCAAGAAAAACAAAATGTTCTTCCAGCGAGTGCCAATAACTTTGATTCGGTCTGAAACTCCGACTTCAGAAAATTTCAGAGCGCCAACCTGCACTTTCGCCAAAACTGCTTCTGCATCGGGACCATGCGGCAAAAGACTGAGGATATGATGGCGTCGGTCATGCGCATTAGTACCCTGGCGTCCTGACATCCAGTCTAATGCGCCCTATGACCGGCGTCAACCCATATACTTTGGTATTCGGGCCGACTGGACAGCGGACTACCCAATGGTTAGGACTGCAGCAATGTGGAATGATGAACATCTTCCTCTACCCTAAATGAATTCAAAACTCTTGGCAACAAAGTCAAAAAGCTTATCACAATAGATCGTCAAAACTACTACTCCATACTTCAAAACAACTATAAAAAACCAACCTCAAAAATTCTGCAGAAAGGTATCAAACTCCCTAAAACCTGGCACTGCAGAAAACCCAAGCCCAGACCCAAGTACCCAGATACTCAAACTTCGCCACCCAATTCAACTCTTTTCTTCTTAGACTCCCATCTCTAAACTTACCACATCCTTCTACACTAACACCACACCATCTACACTCTACATCCCACCTCCTTCCCTCCACCCCCTCATCTCCCTAACTCTCAACTCGCACCTTTTCCCTCGGAAACCCATCCCTACTTCCTGCACCATAAAAAGCTCCTGCGCAAAAGCTAAAACCAGCATGTACTAATGCACCTGATAACATTACCCTCATATTTCCTTAATATTGCTGCTGATGCCATTGCCTTCCCCATCAGCATCCTAATAAATCGTTTCTATCCAAGAAGTGTCTTATTCCCACACTCTAAAAAGAGCTTTATCATACTCACATACGCCAAGGAGGCAAGAACTATGATATCACACTTCAATCACCGTCCCGTCATCGCTTATCCTTTCTCCTATATCAAAACTCTTAGAAAGAATGCATCCATCTCCAACTCCTTCCCCTATCTCCTAGACAATAACTTACTAACCTGCCCACACAGCATGGTTTCAGGCCAGCCACAGCACCATGACTGCCCTGCTTCCTTCCTGGAAACAGTAAATACTGCCCAAGACCCGGCTCTGTTGTATCCACTCTCCTTCCTCGACCTTCTACAAAGCCTTCAACACCATATCTCACAGCCTCCTCCCTCACTAAGCCATTCAACCGTGAACTTTATCCCCTGCCACTATCAATTTAGTTCGCTACCAACTATGCTCCACTCCCATAGGCAACAAGAAGCTGTCAAATGGAAAAACAGCCATCTCTCTCCTTTCTAAAAACACCCACTGGTGTCCCCCAAGGTTCCATCTGGGTCCTCTCCTCTTCAATATATTCATAAATGACTTCTCCCACCAATTCCCCCACGCTAAATCCTGAAATTAACATGCAGATGACTACAATCACTCCACACAGCCACATCTATTCCCACTCTTAAAAATTAACCCAAGAGGCCTTCTCACTACAGAACAATGGATGAAAACAATCATCTAGCACTCAATGCATCTAAAACCAAGCTTATGCTATTCACCCTCTAAAAATTCCTTATCTACATATCCTTATGTTTCCATATCCTTTCACTACACTCCTTTCTGACTCTGTCCTGTATCATTTTAATAGGGTCTTCTTTCATCCTTATTTCTTTCTCATATTCTCCTTTTCCTTCCTCTACCTTTTTATCCATCTTATTTTTTCTTATACATCTATATTTCTCTTCAATATCTTTCTTTTCATTATTCTCTATATATATGTGTTATCACCTTTTCCCTTTTACTCTATTTTCTTCCCTCTCTTTGTTCCCTTTCATATTATCACATCTTTTCTTTCCTGTCTTTTCTTTCCTTTCATCCACCTGTTCAATCTACATCACACATTGTTTACCAATACAGTGGGCTCATAATCACCATTTCTAACTCCATTCTCCAGACTGTCCTCCTCACTGTCTGCCTTTATTTTCATTTTCCAGAGGGTGGGGTGTGGAAAATAGCTCTTTCCCTCTTTCTCCTCTGTCTCCTTAAATGCCTCTCCTGTCTGCTGCTCTATGTCTCTCTTTGTGTCTGTCTCTCTCTTTGTGTCTGTCTCTCTCTCTGTGTCTCTGTCTCTCTATGTCTGTGTAGTGAAGCTCTCACAGCTGTACCTCTCTTTTCTCTGAGGTGTGTGTTTGGGTGCAAAGGACATATTGTATATTGAGTTTGTGTGTGTGTGTCAGTGTCACACTTAGTGTCCTTGTATGAGTATGTAGGATGTGTCATGTTTTTGTCATACAACAACTGTATATTAGCAGACTTTCTTACTTTTGTTAATACAGATTGTCTGTAACTTGTTATTAAGTGTAATATTTCATTCAATGATAATGTACTGTTTTTTATTTGAGTTTTTCCAATTCTGTGATGTCAACCCATTGATCCATAATTTTTATCATATGTCTCTTGAGTGTCAATCTTTTTATAATATTTTATGGATAAAATGCTTGATACCTTATTTTTTTAATGTGGATAGTTATGTGTGTCTGTTTGTTTCTGTATGTGTTTGTGAAGGCTGTGTCTTGTTGTTATTTTTGTTGTTCTTTTTGATATTATGTGCAGCAGCTACTTTAGGATATAAAGATGTCCAATATATAAATATGTATATATATATATATATATTAAATATACACAAACACATATAAAAATCCCTTATAATGAAAATTCCACAAAACACATTCTGGTATTGTCACTTCATAAGTCAGAGTTTTTCTTTATTACTTTAGAAGCTATCAGTTTTCTGTGTCTGTCAAAAACATGAATTATACTATCTCCATATTGGCAAGACTCTCATCACATCTCTGTCTGGTATTTGTTACACTGATCTAAGTCTATTGTCAGCATGTCCATTAATAGGTCATTCTTCCAGCCTTACTGGTCTGAAACATGTCTCTCTGTACTGGCTTTATGTCAGGCACATACCTCTACTGTCCTGTAGAGCTCCACTTTCTCACTGCAATAGACTATCCTGGTAATCTTTCAGCTGTATGTTCAATACCACAAGGAGATTTCTCTCTTGCTGATATACACATGACCTCTTCTGTGTGAATCCCTCATGATTTTAGAAATCTTCTAATCTTTGAGTGTCAACTATAACTGTAATAGTCAGTCTCTGTTTCTTCTTCTGTGCTATTATCACAATGTCTTCCTTGTCCCAATATGCTAGCATCAATCCATGTCTCACCAGTATCTGTTTCTGTAGATTCTAAATATCTGTGTCAGATGCATTTTCACAAGTTAGACTAAAGTAGTCCTGTGTTTCTGTATCAGAAAAGCAGATAACGAGTCCCAATCCTGTATTGTGAAGGTTTAGTCTCATCCCAGAATCATCTGTTTCTGCACTTCCAGTTTCCCCATCTTGTGATGTATGGGCATTTCTGTGTCCTCCCATGTTTGTGTCAAACCTCCATTCTGTATCTCCTTTCCCTATCTTTGGTATGTTTCTCTTTTCTGTCTCTTCAAAAAACATGTCCTCTAATTTTCCTCCTTCTCTCTTCTCTTTCTCTCTCTCCTCCTCTTTTTCTCCTCTCTCTTCTCTCTCTCTTTCTCTCTCCTTCTTCTCTCTGTCTATATATCTCTCCTCTCTCTCCTCTACTCCATATCTCTTCTCTCTCTCTCTCTTACTCTCTCTCCTGTGTGTGTTCTTCTCCTGTCTCTCTTCTCTCTCTCCTCTCCTCTCCTCTCTCTCCTCCTTTTCTCTCTTCCTCCTCCTTTTCCTC